>NC_026007.2:36296363-36573840 GCF_000442705.2 Elaeis guineensis | reverse complement strand
CTTTGCACCTCTATGTATTTCTTCTTAAAGTAGTCGCATGTTCTGCTGCTCTATGTGCGTGGATATCTGGTGAGATCTTGGCTCTTTAGCAAGGGCTATGGCATCATTTTCTTTGCAGTATAGTGTCATGACGTCTGATGGCATAACATTTAATTTTGCAACTAACATTAGAACCAGAATATATCTTATACATCTATAGTGTACTCAGCCTCCATCAATCGATTATTTAAAATCCTTCTAAGATATCGATATAGGAACATACCCCATGATGTAGACATTCTACCATCAATATCAGACATATAATCTGAATTGGTGTATCCTCCCACTCCTAGCTTTGATCCTTCTCCAAATTTAAAACATATCTTTAGTTTATTTTAAGTACTTAAGGATATTTTCATAGCAATCTAGCACTCTTAGCCTGGATACAACTGATATCTACTTGTGACAATCACAGTATTAACTATATTAGTTTAAGTACATTACATGGCATACATCTATGTCCGTGAGAGTAGCAGACTCCTCTTCAAGATTTCTATGCTGAACCCTTTCAGCATCTACTCATTGTATTTTATCTGTGAAAACACAAGCATCCAATTGCATCTATCTTTATAGATCATTTTAGGATGCTTGCTTTATGTCATTCCTGGAGAAATCTATATACAACCATATTTTAACCGATGTCAATTTTGGACACTCCCATTGATCCTTTTGAAAATACATAATTCTTTTTTTCTGATCAAATAATTTGATCCTATCATCGAAATGACTATTCCAACTCCAAGATTATTGTCGACTTTGTGATTCTTATATTTAAGAAGTGAAATGCATAGCTATTCCATATAGAAATCTTCAAAAGATATCCAGTCAAAAAAGCTAATTCATATCTTTTCTTGGAGTCGATGTCTAACACGCCTCATTGTAAGTTTTGAGATCATCTGTATATTTTCTATCTCTCATGAAAAATAATTTTCTCTAAATCTTCTGTTAAGCATACCTAAGTATCTTTCGAGAGGATTGGAGATCCTACTATGTGTACGAGGTGGAGGAGAAATATTCGTCTACTGACTCATCATGAATAGGTTCTTTAGGTCCTACAGTTCACTGCTCTTCAGAGACACTCTCTTTGAGCTTAACTTTCCTCCCACTGCTTCATCTTGATTAAATAATTTTTTAAAAAGATAGCATGTCGAGTCACAATCACATTGTGATCCATTCAGAAGATAGTATCCCAAATTCTTTTAGGATGAGCTTTATAGACCTATCCTCTAACATATCCACCTGCTGTCCTAGATACAGGCTGAACATCTTCAGATCTTGAAATAATCAAGATTCAATTTTCACCATGCCATATCTTATATGATGTGGTATGAACAGATTTAGAGAGAACCCATTTCTATAGAAATAAAGCATGTCCCTAAAGAAAATATAATAAATCAGTAAAATTCATTATGGACTAGACCATATCTTATATAGTCCCATGACTCTTCTTATCTCGTTGAGTTGAGATATACTAAGAGCAGTCTAATATGAAACTATACTATTTTATGAGATAATCGAAAAAAAATTTTCATTGGTATTGCATCCTCGATCCGATCGAAGTATCTTTAGAAATTTTCGATTTACTTCTCTATTTTACATTTGAACTCTTGAATCTTTCAACAATTTCAGATTTGTATCTCATATACTTACCCATACCATGACTGATCATCGATAACGGTAACAAAGTAGAGACAACTCTTTGGTTAGCACATCACATGGGCTACACACATCAAATATGTACAAGGATAAGTATCTCAGTGGTCTTTTTTCTCTTATCCCACAAGACTAGCTTGATCATATTTTTTCAAAAAGATGATGTACAAATTAGATATAACTCAACAGTCAATGAGTCCAAAGCTCATATTTCTCTAGTTTATTAATTATTTCTTCTCCAATACGATCTAGCCTAAGGCCCCATATATACTTTGAGGTTTATCTCAATTCTAGATCTCTCAGATCCAAGGACATTCACTACTTACTCAATTAAGTTCACAGATGCATCACCATGCAAATGATAGAGAATGTCTCTAAGAACTAAATTCAAGCGATAATCATAAAGGACAGATACCCATGGCTACAACAGCAATCGTTATCCTATAACCAATTTAAAGGTTACTTTCTTAGTCCTTTATCTTTCCATAAACTCTAAAAAAATCACTAGAGTTGACAACTCAACTGAAAGAAAAAGAAATCGTAAGGATTGTATTGAGCAATTTTGACATACCTACTCTAAGCGTGTCTTTGTTTCTTTAGGCTCTCCAAGTATTTACCTCTGAACTCTTTCAAGGTTTCTTTTTTACCAATATTTTAACCAATTCAGATAAGATATCAAGATAGTCTTTCATATGTTAGTTTACCATAAACTATCCATATAAACTAATCAGGGATCATAGGATCAAATCCACAAGCAATTTCTTGTACATGATCATGTCGAGCTTTTCAAGCTCCTTAATATCCTCGATCATTATCAAATAACGATCATCGACTGACTGCCCATCACGTATCAGATGTGCTGTGTGACTCTGATCATCTCACAATACTTGTAGATGAATCAATATGTTGTTGACAGTGAACATGTGCTCATGCATACGTTGGAGTTCATCTAATATGAACTTCAATATTTAGCACCTATCTTAATTATCATTGTCCATCCACTCATCAAGTAAAGCTCGTTGACTTTAGGTTAGATAGGTTGTTAACATCAGAATAATCTGGTAGAGAATATTGCTTAATTTTTTCAAATTAAGAATAATTTTTAAGTTTGTGAGCCAGTCTATGTAATTGATTTTGGTTAATCAGTTGATATCTAAGATTTAAGTTAGAGGATTGGAAGCTAACACAATAAATAACAGAGAGCAAAGATTCTAATTGAATATTTATACTTATTTTATAATTTACTCTAAAAATTTTTAGATGCAAAAAAAAACTCCTACTATTTTATCAGATCTCACACACTCTCTGTGTGGAGAAACGAAAATCCTAATATGACAACTAGATTTTTAATAGGTGCTGCGGTCCACCGATGTCGTGCAGCTCACCTAACAGTTATTGGTAACACGAATGAATACCGATGCATGGACAACTCTTTGCCCAGATACTTCTCTAAGCATGTTGCAGCTACTTGATCTCTAAGTCATGTGGGCTTACCTAACAGTTATTGCCTATACTCTTTAGTAAAGTTAGTCCTACTGTTCACAAGCAGGTGCAAAGCCTTCATTGGATCTCTCATCTGATAGTTATTGGGTCTAATTCTATCTATACTCTAGAGAACTCTTTGCTAATAGAGTGGTTGTGTGTTTTCGATACAACTGAACCACTATGACTAATCGAGAATAATCAATGCTAGTAGCATGCCTGTACATCTACAATGTTGGAAGACCTTGGACTTAATATTTATGGAGAGATTTGGATTTAGGTCTCATCTAATCAGTCATCATATTACTGATCTAATTGGCATGGGCTAAATTAAATTGCTAAGCAACCTTATTCGAGACTCAATCTTTCAAATTAGTCAAATAAGTAGAGATTGATGGGGTCCCCCTGTGCTTTTCTTAAACATCAATAAATTGATCAGGTTAGTGAACGAAACTAATTAAATAACTATCTTTCAATTACTTACTTTAGACACCAATTGGATAATTGATCCAAATAGGTTGGCTTAGGTAAATCAGATTCGAACCATAAAGCCGAATTAAGTCCTAGATTAATCGATTTTATATATGGGTGTCAATCGATTCGATCAACAACACTTGTATGATCTTAAGCTCTATTGACGTCATCTTAATTAATACTTGACTTGATTTGATCAACTGCTAAATCGATTTAGATCTAATATGATTAAATAAAAAATCTTAGATGTAATCCAATTACATGACCTAATTTGATCTACCCATGACCAATGCTTTATGCATAAACACTAATTTCAGATCTTAAATCTAAATTTTTTGTATGAGAAGTAAATTTTGATCTCAAAATAATTTTAGATCATACATACAAATATGTATCATATACATGAACAAGTTTAGGTTATATAAATAAATTTCAGCCCTAAACATATTTTCATATGTCATGTATATGAATCAAAATAGATCTCAAAATTTTTTTTAAATCTAAATAATAAAATATATATCATATATATGCTAAAAAAATTAGATCTAAAAATTTAATTTAATTAATTTTTTTTTAACATCATTTTAGGATAACTATACAGCATAACAAGTTATGTCAGAGCAACCTTATGCCAGAACGACATCAAAATCTTTTAGATCTAAAATTTTTCTCTACAGATTTTAGATCTAAATTTTAATCTCATGCATATGACATAGCTCTAATACTACTATTGGAGTTTCATAATTTTATGTATGTAAAATTTTTCAAAATAAATTACAATGAAATTTAAAATTTTTAGATTAAATCTAATTTAATCTAAGCATGCATAAGATCAAATCTTAAAACCATAAACAGGATCATTATATATGAGATAAGATTTAGATACAAAATCAAATAAAAAAAATAAATAGAGAACATATCTTGGCATAGATTAATCTTCACTGTAAACTGATGATCATGGAGATCTTCCGAAGGTCCCTTGTAGCCGCACAAGCATCCGACCTCTACGGATATCCATACGAGACTTTGATCTGATCAGAAGCCTTTTGATCTCACCAGAGTGCTAGCTTCCTTATAGAGATCATATCTTAACAGTTGAAAATCTTCTTTTCTCTCAAGACACTCTTAGAGAAGAAGAAATAGGAGGATGTTGATCTCTACACTAAAGATCATGAGAAGAACCCTTTCTTCTCTTTTTTCCTTAAATTTATGCACCAAATCTCTACAATAGAGATGTAAAAATTTTTATCTAACTTTTAGATAAAGAGAAGAGGAGACACTCATGTATAAACATGGATAAAAGAGAGGAAGGAGATTGCCCAAACAACCAACCATTAGTTGTTGTAAGAAAAAAGGGATAACCATGAACTTACCTCATACCCTCCACCCTCATGTCGCACCTCTCTCCCTATGAATTTTCCACGCATAAATCTCCTCTGATTTTGGCATCAAATTTGATCTCTATCAGGTCCACAAACCATCCCATAAGTCCCTTATTTAAATAGGCAAAAGGGAGTTGAAATTTGATTAGGAGATAAGAGTCCTTGTAGCCTTGGACTCTCTCTTTTTATGCTACCCAACACTCATCTGATTTGCACCCAGGTTTTTCATGAAAGAAAGAGAATTAGGAGTCCTTCTTGTAGGAACCAGATCTAGGGTTTCAGGGTTAGATCTTGAAACTTTTTCAAGATCATACAGTGGAAGACTAAAATAAATCAAAATTTATTTTTTAAAATCAGAGAATCCCTAGATCTAAGATCTTATTACATGATTATTATATAGTATTAAATCAAAAATTAAAATATATAAATATAGCATGAACTACATGTTGATCATATCAACATGTTTCTATACTACATCTAATGTATGTATTAAACAATAGATCAGATCTATTACCTTGCAAGTTAGACGTTCTAACCTTGCTGATCCAGACTTGAGGATGATGTTGTAAGCCGCACACACGTCCGACCTCTAGGAGTCATCCACACGAGCCCACGAATCTCAATCAGAAGTCCTGCTTCAGGAAATCAGCACAGTATGCTAGTACTGCACTGATCCTTCTTTGATGGTTGATCAGGTGCCTCCTTCTTCTTGATTTGGACTCTTCCAAAGATGAAAAGTAGAAGGAGTTTCAGATCTGAGATGCTCTCAGGAAACTCAAGATGGAGGGAGGAAAGATATGAAAACAAATAACCCTAGAAGAAGACCCTCTTCTTCTTCTCGTTTCTCTCTCTAGACACCCTAACTTGTGTCTTTTATATCTCCATGATCCAATGGTCTTTCTCTCTAATTTTTGGATGGCCCAAAGGTCTCTCAAATCTCTATCTTCATCAAAAATTTCATAAAGAAACTCATTTTATACAGAGAGATATGATAGAGTCCTTGTCCAGGTCAAATACCTAGTCAAGACTTATCCAAACATGGCAAGTTAAGAGGCGCCCAACTCTTGAGCATCTCCTCCATATTTTTGTGCATGGATCACCAACAAAGGGTGCACAATGTATACCCTAAAATACATAAAAATTCCAAAAAAAAATTTGGATAAATTTGGTGCAAAATTGAAAGAGTTTTGGATTTCTAAAACTCTATCTCATAGAATTCGAAATCCAAACTTATTCCTTTTTGATTTGATCCAAATCACCTTCCATGTAAGAAAGAAGAGAGGAAACCTTTTGTGAATGTGGGAGAGACCTAGGAGAGGGCTTTTGTCATACAAAATAAGTGGAGATTGGTGTTGAATAAGAGAGAGGGCATGGGGAAGGCTTATGTGGCGCAAGGTGGAAGGAAATCCTAGTCTTACTAGGATTCTATCTCATGACTTGTTTTAATTTGGTTTCTCAAACTAAATCAAACTAAAATTAGATCAACCTAATTAAAATAGATCTTAACCTAATTAAGAACCTAATTTAATCAGATTAAATTAGATTTAAATCTAATTTAATTTTTTAATCAAATTAAAAATTAGATTGACCCAAGTCCTAGTTGAACTAGGACTAGTTTTTCCTTGCACTTGGCTTATCCAATAAACCAATTGGACTTGATCCAATCAAGCCCAAACCAAATATAATTAAATTATATTTAATTAGAGTTAATCTCAGCCCATTGGCTTAATCAAATTAAGCCAATTAGCAATCAAATTGCTAATCGATCCTCCTGCAACACTTGCACTGGGTTAAATGTCAATCGTATTGATCATTTAACCCTAAAATAATTTTTAATCATTGATCAACCATCTGATCGGATCATGAACTCTAATGTATGTGACCTCATAGGTCCGAACCTAAGCTGGTAGCACAGAAATAAATTTCTGTACCAATCGAAGTGATCATCTAGCAATGGTACCCGACGATCGGATAGGTCGAATGTGTAGAACAACATCCTTAGAACCCATGCGAATATAGTTTTCATATAATTCATCCCCTTGACCAAAATGATCATAGGACACCCCAGAGTTCAACTGCCAACTCTGATCAGGTTGTCCACATTGTATTTCAAAATATCAAATCCATCTGATGGATTACCCTGGCCAAGATTTTGCTAAATTGAAATACAGCGACTCATTCTTCTCCAACTCTTGGAGTGGTCAATCCCATCTCGATCATACTCTGACTTCACAAGTACTTGACTGTGCCCAGAAGCCTTCCATCCCTGAATTAAAAATTTAGTTAGTCCAGTACCAAAGCACAGTGAGTTGCTTGCAAGTCACTGAGGCAATCTCAGGTCTAAGGGACACTTATACCTATATCCCATCAGAGACATTCTCGACAGCAGAATGCTCTGTAGTTGATCACGTTCCATGATGATGTACCCTTATATCTCACCTGTATGCCATACCAGTGTCTCCACACTCTTTGGTTAAGAGGATAACCAACCCATATGGCCTACAACGACCTATGCTCGATAGAAGCTATCATTTTTATTAACAGCTTATCATTTGGTCGTGAACAGTTTTAAGGACTAATCGATAAATTCTCTCTTTATCGAACTTAAATAGTCCTAAGGACTTCATCATAACAACGGAGTTCATTAAAAGATGAAAGCTTATGATGAAGATGCCAAATATATTTTATTTATTAACAAATCAATTACAATACTTGATTGCTCAACCGTCAACAGCTTGACGATTGGCTTTTGGGACATATTTTCCAATAACTCTCACTTGTCCTAAAGCCACTCGGCACAATATCTAATACCCATCTTCGACTTGTGGTTGTCGAACTCCTTTATCGCCGGGGCTTTAGTGAAGGGGTCGACCAGATTCTCCTTTCCGTCGATCTTCTGAAGGTCGACGTCACCTCGATCCACGATCTCTCAGACCAGGTGGAAGCGGTGCAAGATGTGCTTTGTCTGCTGGTGCGCTTTGGGTTCCTTTGCCTGAGCTATGGCACCAGTGCTGTTGCAGTAGAGCAGGACTGGACCATCGAGGGAGGGTGCTACTCCGAGCTCGTTGATGAATTTTCTCAGCCACACAGCTTCCTTCGTGGCATCCGATGCTGCGATGTACTCCGCTTCACAAACAGAGTCTGCCACAGTATGCTGCTTGGAACTCTTCCAGCAGATGGCTCCACCATTCAGAGTAAAGATATAACCCGACACATTTCTGCTGTCATCATGGTCAGATTGAAAGCTAGAGTCTGTGAACCCCACAAGTTTTAGATCTGACTCGCCATAAACCAACCATTGGTCCTTAGTATTTCTCAAATACTTAACGATGGCTTTAACCACTTTCCAGTGATTTTCTCCAGGATCAGATTGGTATCTACTCACTACTCCTAGTGAGTATGCCACATCTGGTCTTGTACATGTCATGGCATACATGATAGATCCCACGGCTGAAGCATATGGGACTCTACTCATACGCTCTCTCTCTTCAGGAGTTGTCGGACAATCCTTCTTAGAGAGAAAAATTTCATGGCCTATTGGTAGATAGCCCTTCTTGGAATTCTCCATGCTGAACCTCTTCAGCACAGTGTCTATGTACATGGACTGGGATAACTCAAGCATCCTTTTAGATCTATCCCTATAGATCTTCATCGCTAAGATGTAGGATGCTTCACCCAAGTCCTTCATGGAGAACTGTGATGACAACCAAACTTTTATTCCCTGTAGTGCGGGGATGTCATTCTCGATTAAGAGAATGTCATCCACGTACAAGATAAGGAATACCATAACTAGACCATTTGCCCATTTATAGATGCAGGGCTCTTCTTCATTCTTAATGAAGCCATACATTTTGATCACCTTATCAAAATACATGTTCCAACTCCGAGAAGCTTGCTTCAGTCCATAAATGGATCTCTGAAGCTTGCACACTTTGGACTCATCTGTGGATGTAAACCCCTCAGGTTATATCATATACACCTCTTCGGTCAGCTCTCCATTCAGGAAAGCTATCTTTACATCCATCTGCCAGATCTCATAATCCAGTTGGGCAGCTATTGCAAGCATTATCTGAATGGATTTGAGCATTGCCACAGGAGAAAATGTCTCGTCATAGTCAATACCATATGTTGACGATACCCCTTAGCGACCAGACGGGCTTTATAGGTCTCCACCTTTCCGTCTGCGCCCCTCTTCCTTTTGAAGACCCATTTACACCCAATGGGTTTAACCCCTTCAGGTGGGTCAACCAATGTCCATACATCGTTGACCTTCATGGACTTCAGTTTAGATTTCATGGCTTCAAGTCATTTCTCGGAATCAGATCTCTGCATTGCATCCATATAGGTGATCGGTGTAGGAATCAGATCTAGGGTTTCAGGGTTAGATCTTGAAAAAGAGGGTTAGATCTTGAAACTTTTTCAAGATCATACAGCGGAAGACTAAAATAAATTAAAATTTATTTTTTAAGATCAGAAAATCCCTAGATCTAAGATCCTATTACATGATTATTACATGGTATTAAATTAGAAATTAAAATATAAAAATATAGCATGAACTACATGTTGATCATATCAACATGTTTCTATACTACATCTAATGTATGTATTAAACAATAGATCAGATCTATTACCTTGCAAGTTAGACGTTCTAACCTTGCTGATCTGGGCTTGAGGATGATGTTGCAAGCCGCACATGCGTCCGGCCTCTAGGAGTCATCCACACGAGCCCACGAATCTCGATCAGAAGTCCTGCTTCAGGAAATCAGCACAGTATGCTAGTACTGCACTAATCCTTCTTTGATGGTTGATCAGGTGCCTCCTTCTTCTTGATTTGGACTCTTCCAAAGATGGAAAGTAGAAGGAGGAGTTTCAGATCTGAGACACTCTCAGGAAACTCAAGATGGAAGGAGGAAAGATATGAAAATAAAAACCCTGGAAGAAGACCCTCTTCTTCTTCACATTTTTCTCTCTAGACACTCAAACTTGCATCTTTTATATCTCCACGACCCAAAGGTATTTCTCTCTTATTTTTGAATGGAAAAAAGGTCTCTCAAATATCTATCTCTCCCTCAAATTTCATAAAAAAACTCATCTTATATAGAGAGATATCATAGAGTCCTTGTCTAAGTCAAACCCTAGTCAAGGCTTATCCAAACATGGCAAGTTAAGGGACGCCCAACTCTTGAGCACCTCCTTCATATTTTCATGTATGGATCAACAGAAAAGGGTGCACAATGTATACCCTAAAATTCATGAAAATTCCAAAAAAAATTTGGATAAATTCGGTGCAAAATTGAAAGAGTTTTGGATTTCTAAAACGCTATCTCATAGAATTCGAAATCCAAACTTACTCCTTTTAGATTTGATCCAAACAACCTTCCATGTAAGAAAGAAGAGAGGAGACCTTTTGTGAATGTGGGAGAGATCTGGGAGAGGGCTTTTGTCACACAAAATAAGTGGAGATTGGCGTTGAATAAGAGAGAGGGCGTGGAGAAGGTTTATGTGGCGCAAGGTGGAATCCTAGTCCTACTAGGATTCTGTCTCATGACTTGTTTTAATTTGATTTTCCAAATCAAATCAAATCAAAATTAGATCAACCCAATTAAAATAGGTCTTAACCCAATTAAAAACTTAATTTAATCAGATTAAATTAGATTTAAATCTGATTTAATTTTCTAATCAAATTAGAAATTAGATTGACCCAAGTCCTAGTTGAACTAGGACTAGTCTTTCCTTGCACTTAGCTTATCCAATAAACCAATTGAACTTGATCCAATCAAGCCCAAACTAAATCTAATTAAATCATATTTAATTAGACTTAATCTCAGCCCATTGGCTTAATCAAATTAAGCCAATTAGCAATCGAATTGCTAATCGATCCTCCTGCAACACTTGCACTGGGTTAAATATCAATCGTATTGATCATCTAACCCTAGAACGATTCTTAATCGTTGATCATCCATCTGATCGGATCATGAACTCTAATGTGTGTGACCTCATAGGTCCGAACCTAAGCCGGTAGCATAGGAACAAATTCTTATACCAATCGAAGTGACCATCTAGCAATGGTACCCGACGATCGGATAGGTCGAATGTGTAGAACAATATCCTTAGAACCCATGCGGATATAGTTTTCATATAATTCATCCCCTTGACCAAAATGATCATAGGATACCCCAGAGCTCAACTGTCAACTCTGATCATGTTGTCCACATTGTATTTCAAAATATCAAATCCATCTGATGGATTACCCTGGCCAAGGTTTTGCTAAATTGAAATACAGCGACTCATTCTTCTCCAACTCTTGGAGTGGTCAATCCCATCTCGATCACACTCTGACTTTGCAAGTACTTGACTGTGCCCAAAAGCCTTCCATCCCTGAATTAAAAATTCAGTTAGTCCAGTACCAAAGCACAGTGAGTTGCTTGCAAGTCACTGAGGCGATCTCAGATCTAAGGGACTCTTATACCTATATCCCATCAAAGACATTCTCGACAGTAGAATGCTCTGGAGTTGGTCACGTTCAATGATGATGTACCCTTATATCTCACCTGTATGCCATACCAGTGTCTCCACACTCCTTGGTTAAGAGGACAACCAACCCATATAGCCTACAGCGACCTATGCTCGATAGAAGCTGTCGTCCTTATTAACAGCCTATCATTTGGTCGTGAACAGTTTTAAGGACTAATCGATAAATCCTCTCTTTATCGAACTTAAATAGTCCTAAGGACTTCATCATAACAACGGAGTTCATTAGAAGATGAAAGCTTATGATGAAAATGTGTTGCCCAGCTATGCAACCCAAGAGGGGGGGTGAATTGGGTTTCTAAAAATTTTATGCTCAATTAATTGCTTATGAAAAGTATTTGTTAAAAGCTTGATGAATGAGAAGAAAGACTTTAAATCAAGATTAATTACCTAAAGCAAGAATGCAAGGATATAATAAAGAAATAAAGAGAAATAATAAAGCACACCACAAACACAAGGATTTATAGTGGTTCGGTGCCAACCTTGCACCTACATCCACTCCCCAAGCTCCTACTTGAGAATTCCAATCCACTATACTTGTATTCAACCCGAATACAAACGTCAGAAACTCCGACACTAGCTATCCCAAGCTAGTCCACTTGTTTTCCGGATACAAGCCAACCCAAAACACTCCGATTTCAGGTTCGGATCAACCTACCCTTGTTTTGGAAACCCTCCAAAAACAAGAATAATTACTCACAAAGAGTAAGACAGTTTAGAGCACAAATAAGTACAAGAATAGCTCCTTAAATGAGCGAATATAACAATAAAAATACTTTACTTAAATGAAGAATCCCCTTTTTGGATTTTCTCAAGGTGGATGAACGCTTGAGGAGGAGAAGGTGAACTTTGATTGAAGACTTCTTGAAGGCTTTGAAAGAGCTCTTGATCAAGGTTGAACAGTTGGCTTGAAAAACCTTCTCTTTGAATGCTTCTTGAATGCCCTTTTGAACGCTCTTGCTTTTCTCTTTCACAATCTCTCGTGTATATTGTAGATTCCTTGTCTCTCTCGAGTATATTGTGGATCTCCTTTTCTTTTTCTCTCGTGTATCTCGTTGATCACTGTCTCTCTCGTGTAGATTTTTGGATCCTCTCTCTTTCTTTCACCTTTTGAAACCTTTTATAGCCTTAAGAAACAAGGGAAAATATTTTAGGCAGAAAAAGAGCCGTTAGAGCATTTTAAGGGAGCATAAAAGGCAATTAAAATGGGCAAAAAACTAGCCGTTGCGGATAATTTTCGTCGCAGGGGTCGACTCATGAGTCGACTCATGCTTCAGGGGTCGACTCATGAGTCGACTTCTGTTGCAACAGCCAGACACTTTGATTTCTGGATTTTTTGGCCCAAATCAGCAGAGGTCGACTCATGAGTCGACTCATGCCTTGTGGGTCGACTCATGAGTCGACTCACAGGTCGTGCCAAGCCAAAAATCCAGCATGCCAAGGGAAATTTTTGCGTGCCAATCAGCTCATTGTGCCATGAGTTGACTCATGAGTCGACTCATGCACTTCAAACATTCATAACTTCAAAAATATAAGTCCAAAAACAATGAAATTTTTACCAATAGATTACAAATCATTTGTTCTACCAAATGATACTATCAAATCAGAATTTTAGTAAAATTATGATTTTGCCCCTGAAGAGCATAAAGACTTTTTCAACTAAAAATATTTGTATCCCTTCAATCTGCTTTGTAATCATCAAAATCAATCTAGGAGCAACAATCTCCCCCTTTTTGATGATGACAAAACACTTGAACAAAAGCATTTATGTGAATGCATTATAGATGCTTGAAAAGAGTATGATTCTTTTGGCATGTAATATAAATGGTCATATACAAAAATAGTTTGTCCATTTTCATAAAGATTTGAAGATATGCTCATTGAATTATGTGATTTTGGTGTTAGAGCAGAAAACTTGTTTTTGTTATCAGATCAAGCTGTATTTTGAAAATTTGCTCATTCTCATTTGATTTTAGTTTTAGCATCAGAGCAAAAAATACTTATGTGCTTTAATTGCTTTTGATACAAAAGAAATAATTATGTGTGCCAAAGCATGTTTAAGAGTTGATTTGGAAAGTGTATTAAATCATTTTGAGTTTAAGATGTATCAGAGCAAGAGAAAAATAAATTTTGCAATGTATCAGAGCAAGAAAAATAATTTTACAATGTTATCAAAAAAAATTTTACAATGTATCAGAGAAAATTTTGCAATGTATCAGAGCAAGTTAAAAAAAATTTTAAGATGTATCAGAGTAAGTTAAATTTCTTAAGATGTATCAAGGCAAATAAATTTTAAAAAAAAATATATCAGAGCAAGTTGAAATTTTAAAGTATATCAGAGCATATTTAAATTTTTTTTTTAAAGCAAATCAGAGCATATGTAAAGAAGTAATTTAAAAATTACTTATTTGCATTATATTTAGCATTGTACTTTTGATATTGTTCTTTAAATTTTCCAATTCATTCATTAATTTCTTATAATTTGTAGTTTTATTTTTGATGGATTGCTTTTTCTTTAATTGCTCATAATTTGTTTTACTTTTGTTGGATTGCTTTTTGTTTAATTTTTGTTTAATTTCTCCCCCTTTTTGACATCATCAAACATGGTTAACTCCTCCTTTTTCAAAAACATTCTTTAATTTCTCCTCCTTTAGAGTTTATCACTGATGTTTGCTCCCCCTTAATACAGCAATTATTAACAGCAACCAACAACAAAGAGAAGACAATATTTCAACAAGGAGAATATATATAACCAAAATATGATCGACATCATTACAAAAGGTAGAAATATAAGTAAAAGATGATTCCATAAAACCATAATTGTTTCAATACATAGTTCTTAATATAAAAGTCAACCAGCTAATTGTCAATACATGGCCCCAAAATACAGATCCTAGAACAAGACACTGACACCTAGGATCTAGTAATGATCATGAGAAGTCATGGATCGGAGTCATCAGATATGGGATGAGAAGCTGATGGATCAGAAGTGCGTCCTCTACCCCGTCTGCCTCTGGCACGAGCAGGAGAGCGAGATGAACTGGGAGGCTGAGAATGCTGAGAGGCTAAGGACTGAACAGAAATGGTGAGTCTGATGGAATCAAGTACGTTCAGTGCTCTGGAAATAGACTGAAGTAGAGCAGTGAACTGAGTGGTTGCATGCTCACTCGATCCTCGGATCTCTTTCCTCAGTAACTCATATCCACCCTCTAGTGCTCCTCTGAGCCTGCCAGCCTCTGCAGTGAGGTCTGTGACCTCAATAGTGGACTCCTGTGGCTGAGGATGGACCAAAGCAAGGACTTGCCCCTGCAAGTCAAGAACTCTGCCAGTCAGTCTCCAGACTGTGTCCTCAAGCTGCTGAATCCGGATGGACTGATCTGATATCATCTGAAACATAGTGGATATGTGGGGAGTCATGGTCTGATCAGAAGAAGTGGCTCCAGGTGCAAAAGTAGTACTACTCCACTGACTAGATAGCAAAGAAGCCACACGCTGTGATATCTGTTCGATCTGATCGTCAGCCAGTCTGAACTCTGATTGAGGTGCTCTGCTCTCTGGCTGATACACTGGTGTGGGCATCCTAGTAAACTCTGAAGGGCCAGCCTCTGTATCAGGAATGAACTGGATATTTGGTGATGCTGTCCTGAAGTCATGGACAGGAGATGATGGACCTTCTTCTTCAGCTCTATCTTCAGTTCTGTCTTCAGCTCTATCTTCAGTTCTCTCCCCAGCTCTCTCCTCAGCTCTCTCCTCAGATCCCTTGATCCAACCACCATCTGTCTTTGTAAATCCCATTCGGTGCAGGGTGTGTTGGTTGAAAGTGTCCATATGAGAGAGCTTAGTAGAAGCCTCCCCCTCACAGCTAACTCCAAACTTCCTAAATACTCTAGTAAGGGCCATACCATAAGGCAAGTGTGCCTTGGATCTGTTCAAAGTCTCTCTCATGGCCTCTATCATAAGTGCAGGGAGGTTCAGGGGGGTCTGAGTGATGACATGAAACATGATACATACATCTCTGCTGGAAAGCAAATCATGCCTACCACTCCTAGGAAAGAAGAGCTTCGTTACCATCTGATGTAGGATCCTCATTTCAATGGACAAAATCTTTGCTTCCAATTTGTTTAAACTTCCTGAGTAAGTTCCCCCTAAAATAACTCTGATCCCCTCTTCTTTTACTGGGAGTTCCATATAAGAGTAACCCTCACTAGGCAACTGAAGAATTTCTCCCAATATACTAGAATCCAAGCAAATATCAATACCCTTGACTGTTGAAGTCACTGACCCATTTCCATAATGTAGATTCTGGTAGAATTCTCTAACTAGGTCAACATAGGTGACTTCCTTAAGGGAGCAGTAGAAATCCCATCCTTGGTTTTTAATCTTAGTTGCAAATGTAAAGCCCTCTTTTTCAAACAACCAAAAATCTATATTCTTCCCGGTTTCGACTTTTCTATTAGAAAGAGGATTCTTACTGGGGCTTAGGGAGGATTGAGGGGGACCTTGAGCAGATACTGAAGCTGGAGTGGGAGCAGTGGAAGACTGACCAGCTTGCCTTTTCTTTCGGATAATTTCTTCAGGCTCACGGACTGACTTCTTCTTTGGGAAGCTTCATCTTCGGAGCCATATTCACTACAGTAGCAGGCAAGGAGACTTGGAGGAACAAGTGAATGAGTGGAGGAGGGATCACAAGAGAGTGAAGAGGGATTTTGGTGAAGAAAAGAAGTGGATTTGGGAAGAACGGTGGAGTGCTAGGGCACGCTCCAACCGTGCCAAACAATGGGAGAAAGCACAAAAAATCCCTTTCCAAGGTGGCGATTTTTGGTGGAGAGGAGGAGGGAGAAGTGCCTCGAATTAGATCCTTGGATTTGGAGCAAAAGGAATTGGAGAAGTCGGCTTTTGGAAGGAGGAAGATGAGAGGATGAGTCATCTCACGAACAGAATCCCGTTTAAAAAAAATGAGCCCGTGGGAAGTTTGAGGAAATAACAAGTTTGCCATTGAGTCGACTCATGGGGGTCGACTCATGAAGTTCAGAAATTCAGAAAAAATATGAATAAATTCCAGAAAAATTTAAAATTTTGGGAGAAGGAGTTTTGCTCAAAGATAAGTTTTTAGAATGATAATTTTGGGCTTTTGAGACTAAGATAGATATTGGAAATTGAGCTCTAAGAATTTTTGACATCAGTTCTTGGAAATTGAGAAAAATTTAGGCATATGGATCTAGAATTCCTAGATTTCTCCTAATTTCACAGAATTTATCCTCACTAAGGGCCTTTGTAAAGATATCAGCTAATTGATTTTCAGTGCAAATATATTCAAGAATTATATTTTTATTTTGAACATGTTCTCTTATAAAATGATGTCTTATTTCAATATGTTTGGATCTTGAGTGTTGAATTGGATTTTTAGATAGATTTATGGCACTTGTGTTGTCACATCTTATTGGTGTTTCATTAAGTTTGATTCCAAAGTCTTCGAGTTGTTGCTTAATCCACAAGATTTGAGCACAACAACTTCCGGCTGCAATGTATTCGGCCTCAGCCGTAGACAGTACCACCGAATTTTGTTTCTTGCTAAACCATGAGATTAGGTTAACTCCAAGAAATTGGCAAGTTTCACTTATACTTTTTCTATCTAATTTACATTCAGCAAAATCAGCATCTGAATATCCTAATAAATCAATTTGTGAGTCCTTAGAGTACCATAACCCTAGAGTTTGAGTACCATTTAAGTATCTAAGGATTCTTTTAACAGTATTCAAATGAGATTCTTTAGGATTAGATTGATATCTAGCACATAAACAAACACTAAACATGATATCAAGCCTACTTGCAGTTAAATATAATAATGAGCCAATCATACCTCTATAGTATTTTAAGTCTACACATTTACCTTCATCATCCTTGTCAAGCTTACATGAGGGACTCATTGGTGTGCCAATTGGTTTGCAGTTCTCTATTCCAAATCTTTTGAGTAGTTTCTTGGTGTACTTGCTTTGGGTGATGGAGATTCTCTCTTTTGATTGTTTGATTTGGAGTCCGAGGAAGAAGGTGAGTTCTCCCATCATGCTCATCTCGAACTCCCCCTGCATAAGCTTAGCAAAGTCTTGACAAAGGGATTCATTAGTAGACCCAAAAATTATGTCATCAACATAAATTTATATAACTAGCATATCATTTTGATTTCTTTTAATAAAGAGGGTTGTATCTACATTACCTCTTGAAAAATCATTATTTAGTAAAAATTTGCTTAGCCTATCATACCATGCTCTAGGTGCTTGTTTTAATTCATATAAAGCTTTATTTAATCTAAAGACATGATTAGGAAAAGCATGATTTTCAAATCCAGGGGGTTGTTCTACATATACTTCTTCAGCAATATATCCATTTAAAAATGCACTTTTAACATCCATTTGAAATAATTTGAATTTCATAAAGCAAGCATATGCAAGTAGAAGTCTAATAGCTTCTAATCTAGCAACAGGTGCAAAGGTTTCATCAAAATCAATTCCTTCTTCTTGATTATATCCCTTAGCAACCAGTCTTGCTTTATTTCTAATTACATTTCCATGCTCATCTAATTTATTTCTAAAGACCCATTTCGTGCCAATTATTGAATAATTTTTAGGTCTTGATACTAAGGTCCAAACATTATTTCTTTCAAATTGATTAAGTTCCTCTTGCATTGCATTAATCCAATTATGATCATTTTCAGCTTCTTTAAAAGTTTTAGGTTCAAGATGAGATACAAAAGCACAATGATTAACTACATCTCTAAGTGAAGAACGGGTTTTTACCCCATGCATAGGATCACCAATAATTAACTCCTTAGGGTGGTTGTGAACATACCTCCATTCCTTGGGTAGGTCATTTGTACCTTGAGGTTGTTCTTGAATTTCTTCACCTCTCTCATCTTGTTTGTCTTCTTGATCCTTGTCTTCTGGAGTTGCTGAATCTTTCAGAGTGATCTCCTTCATACCTTCTATTAGTGGATCTGCATCATCAACACCCTCATTCTTCCTTGAAGGAAGATCGTTAGATTCATCAAAAACAACGTGTATGGACTCCTCAACTACTAAAGTTCTTTTGTTGAAAACTCTAAATGCTTTACTAGTGGAGGAGTAACCTAGAAAGATTGCTTCATCTGATTTTGCATCAAATTTACCAAGTTTTTCTTTGCCATTATTTAATACAAAATATCGGCAACCAAAAATATGAAAATATGCAATATTTGGTTTTCTTCCTTTCCAAAGTTCATAGGGGGTTTTCTTTAAAAATTGTCTAATCAAAGCACGATTTAAAATGTAACATGCTGTGTTAATTGCTTCTGCCCAAAAATATCTTGGAAGGTTGCTTTCACAGAGCATGGTATGGGCCATTTCTTCTAAGGTTCTATTTTTTCTTTCAACTACCCCATTCTGTTGAGGTGTCCTAGGAGCAGAGAAGTTATGGCCAATTCTATTTTCATCACAAAAATTTTCAAAGTCTTGATTTTCAAATTCAGTTCCATGATCACTTCTAATATTTTGAATTGAAAACCCTTTTTCATTAGTGACTTTTCGATGAAATTTAGTGAAAATATGAAAAGTTTCATTTTTGTGTGCCAAAAAGAAAACCCAAGTAAAATGAGAGTAATCATCTATAATTACAAAGCCATATCATTTTTCTCCTAGACTAGTGGTTCTAGTTGATCCAAATAAGTCCATATGTAAGAGCTCTAAAGGTCTAGAAGTTGAAACAGTATTTTTGGATTTAAATGAAACTCTAGTTTATTTACCTAATTGGCATGCATCACAAATTCTATCCTTTTCAAAATTCAGTTTTGGCAAACCAAGAACTAATTCTTTCTTAATTAATTTTGAAAGAGAATGCATGCTAATATGTGCAAGTCTACGATGCCACAGCCAACTAGTCTCATTAACTTTAGCATTCAAGGATACTAGGCATTGCATGTCTAATTTGGCTAAATCATTCAAATCTACCATATAAACATTGCCATGCCTATGTCCTATAAATTTAATACCATCATTAATAGGACTAGTCACAATGCAAACAGATGATTCAAAAACAACTTTATACCCTTTATCACAAAATTGACTAATGCTAAGTAAGTTATGCTTTAAACCTTTAACTAACAAAACATTTTCAATGTATTTGGAGGGAGTGATACCAATGTTACCTATCCCGATGATCTTTCCTTTGCCATTATCTCCAAAGGTGACCATCCCTCCATCCTTAGCATCAAGCGTGATGAATTGTGATTCATCACCAGTCATGTGTCTCGAGCATCCACTGTCAAGATACCATTTCCTGTTTCCTCCTTGGGATGCTAGACACACCTGCAAGCAAAGATTAAGTTTCTGTCTTAGGTACCCAAGCTTTCTTGGGTCCTTTTAGGTTAGTCATAATGGTTCCTTTTGAAACCCATATTTTTTTTTATAGTTGTGTTTGCAGATTTGTTAATAAGACATGTGTATGATTTATGTCCTATTCTACCACATTTGAAACAAGTAATATTTGTAGACTTGTTACTTGAATAATTTACATAAATATTCTTCAAAAATTTTTGTTTCTTCAAGGGGTTGTAGCCAAGTCCAGCCTTATCATATACAGCTTTTTGATTATCAAGAATCATATTTAGTTTGTTTGAACTTAAGGTGAACTTATCTACTATAGGTTTCAGCTTGTTAATTTCATTCTTTAAGCTTTGATTTTCTTGAATCAAGGTGGATTTTTCAATTGAAAGGTTTTCAGCTTGTTTCACTAAGGACTGATTTTTTAATTTCAGTTCTTTATTTTTCATCCCTAGTTTCTTTAATTCATCAATTAAATCATAGAATGCTTCATGCAATTCTTCAAAAGTAAATTCACTAGGGGATTCAGAAGTTACCTCATTTTCGTGTGCCATAAGGCACAGGTTGGCTTGTTCTGTTGAGGTTTCTTCATCGGAGCTTGAGTCATCACTCGCACTCCAAGTCGCCATCATTGCTTTCTTTTTGAACTTTTTGGGACCTTTCTTCAGTTGTGGACATTCGGATCTGAAATGTCCCGGCTTCTTGCACTCGTAGCATATAAGGGGTTGATCTTTCTCTTTTTCTTTGCTTTGTTCCCCTTTTGTGAATGACTTCTTTCTCATCTCCTGTTTCCTTTTTCTTAGAAACTTCTTAAATCTCCGGGTGATGAGTGCCATCTTTTCATCCTGTTCTTCATCTTCAGTGTCATCCATTTCATCATCAGATAAAGCTGTGGATTTGAGGGCAATGGTTCTTTTCTTTTTGACTTCATCCTCTTGATGTTGCTTCATGCTAAGTTCATGAGTCATCAAGGATCCAAGAAGCTCTTCTAGAGGTAGAGTGTTCAAGTCCTTTGCTTCTTGGATGGCAGTCACCTTGGCTTCCCAAGTTCTTGGCAATGACCTGAGAATCTTCCTTACAAGCTTACTGTTAGTATAAGATTTGCCAAGACTCTTCAAACCATTAATTATATCAGTAAAACGAGTAAACATAACAGTTATGGACTCATCATGCTCCATTTTAAACAATTCATATTTATGCACAAGCATGTTTATTTTAGACTCTTTTACTTGATTTGTTCCCTCATGGGTTACTTCTAACCTATCCCATATTTCTTTAGCAGATGCACAAGTAGAGATGCGATTAAATTCATTTGTATCAAGTGCACAATAAAGAACATTCATAGCTTTAGCATTTAATTGTGCCAATTTCTTATCAACCTCATCCCATTCTTTCTCGGGTTTGGTTGACTCCTCACCATCTATAATCTTGGTGGGTGTGTGAGGACCGTTCACTATGATACTCCACATATCATAGTCGAGTGCTTGTATGAATATCTTCATCCGAGCTTTCCAATAGGTGTAATTAGACCCATTGAAAAGTGGAGGTCGGTTGGTAGATTGCCCCTCGGCTAGAGAAGTACCGACATGGGTTGCCATAGATCTTTGGCTCTTTGATTGTTAGATCAAAGAAGGGCTAGAGCACCGGGCTCTGATACCACTTGTTGCCCAGCTATGCAACTCAAGAGGGGGGGTGAATTGGGTTTCTAAAAATTTTATGCTCAATTAATTACTTATGAAAAGTATTTGTTAAAAGCTTGATGAATGAGAAGAAAGACTTTAAATCAAGATTAATTACCTAAAGCAAGAATGCAAGGATATAATAAAGAAATAAAGAGAAACAATAAAGTACACCACAAACACAAAGATTTATAGTGGTTCGGTGCTAATCTTGCACCTACATCCACTCTCCAAGCTCCTACTTAGGAATTTCAATCCACTATACTTGTATTCAACCCGAATACAAACGTCGAAAACTCCGACACTAGCTATCCCAAGCTAGTTCACTTGTTTCTCGGGTACAAACCAACCCAAAACACTCCGATTTCAGGTTCGGATCAACCTACCCTTGTTTTGGAAACCCTCCAAAAATAAGAATAATTACTCACAAAGAGTAAGACAGTTTAGAGCACAAATAAGTACAAGAATAGCTCCTTAAATGAGCGAATATAACAATAAAAACACTTTACTTAAATGAAGAATCCCCTTTTTGGATTTTCTCAAGGTGGATGAACGCTTGAGGAGGAGAAGGTGAACTTTGATTGAAGACTTCTTGAAGGCTTTGAAAGAGCTCTTGATCAAGGTTGAACAGTTGGCTTGAAAAACCTTCTCTTTGAATGCTTCTTGAATGCCCTTTTGAACGCTCTTGCTTTTCTCTTTCACAATCTCTCATGTATATTGTAGATTCCTTGTCTCTCTCGAGTATATTGTGGATCCCCTTTTCTTTTTCTCTCGTGTATCTCGTTGATCACTGTCTCTCTCATGTAGATTTTTGGATCCTCTCTCTTTCTTTTACCTTTTGAAACCTTTTATAGCCTTAAGAAACAAGGAAAAATATTTTAGGCAGAAAAAGAGCCGTTAGAGCATTTTAAGGGAGCATAAAAGGCAATTAAAATGGGCAAAAAACTAGCCGTTGTGGATAATTTTCGTCGCAGGGGTCGACTCATGAGTCGACTCATGCTTCAGGGGTCGACTCATGAGTCGACTTCTGTTGCAACAGCCAGACACTTTGATTTCTGGATTTTTTGGCCCAAATCAGCAGAGGTCGACTCATGAGTCGACTCATGCCTTGTGGGTCGACTCATGAGTCGACTCACAGGTCATGCCAAGCCAAAAATCCAGCGTGCCAAGGGAAATTTTTGCGTGCCAATCAGCTCATTGTGCCATGAGTTGACTCATGAGTCGACTCATGCACTTCAAACATTCATAACTTCAAAAATATAAGTCCAAAAATAATGAAATTTTCACCAATAGATTACAAATCATTTGTTCTACCAAATGATACTATCAAATCAAGATTTTAGTAAAATTATAATTTTGCCCCTGAAGAGCATAAAGACTTTTTCAACTAAAAATATTTGTGTCCCTTCAATCTGCTTTGTAATCATCAAAATCAATCTAGGAGCAACAAAATACCAAATATATTTTATTTATTAACAAATCAATTACAATACTTGGTTGCTCAACCGTCAACAGCTTGACGATTGGCTTTTTGGGACACATTTCCCAACAACTCCCACTTGTCCTAAAGCCACTCGGCACAGTATCTAATACCCATCTTCGACTTGTGGTTGTCGAACTCCTTTATCGCCAGGGCTTTAGTGAAGGGGTCGGCTAGGTTCTCCTTTCCATCGATCTTCTGAAGGTCGACGTCACCTCGATCCACGATCTCTCGGACCAGGTGGAAGTGGCGCAAGATGTGCTTTGTCCGCTGATGTGCTTTGGGTTCCTTCATCTGAGCTATGGCACCAGTGCTGTCGCAGTAGAGCAGGACTGGACCATCGAGGGAGGGTGCTACTTCGAGCTCAGTGATGGATTTTCTCAGCCACACAGCTTCCTTTGCAGCATCCGATGATGCGATATACTCCGCTTCACAAACAGAGTCTGCCACAGTATGCTGCTTGGAACTCTTCCAGCAGATGGCTCCACCATTCAGAGTAAAGATATAACCCGACACACTCCTGCTGTCATCATGGTCAGATTGGAAGCTGGAGTCTGTGAACCCCACAAGTTTTAGATCTAACTCGCCATAAATCAACCATTGGTCCTTAGTATTTCTCAAATACTTAAGGATGGCTTTAATCACTTTCCAGTGGTTTTCTCCAGGATCAGATTGGTATCTACTCACTACTCCTAGTGAGTATGCCACATCTGGTCTTGTACATGTCATGGCGTACATGATAGATCCCACGGCTGAAGCATATGGGACTCTACTCATACGCTCTCTCTCTTCAGGAGTTGTCGGACAATCCTTCTTAGAGAGAGAAATTTCTTGGCCTATCGGTAGATAGCCCTTCTTGGAATTCTCCATGCTGAACCTCTTCAGCACAGTGTCTATGTACATGGACTAGGATAACCCAAGCATCCTTTTAGATCTATCCCTATAGATCTTCATCCCTAGGATGTAGGATGCTTCACCCAAGTCCTTCATGGAGAACTGTGATGACAACCAAACTTTTATTCCATGTAGTGCGGAGATGTCATTTCTGATTAAGAGAATGTCATCCACGTACAAGACAAGGAATACCACAACTGGACCATTTGCCCATTTATAGATGCAGGGCTCTTCTCCATTCTTAATGAAGCCATACGTTTTGATCACCTTATCAAAACGTATGTTCCAACTCCGAGAAGCTTGCTTCAATCCATAAATGGATCTCTGAAGCTTGCACACCTTGGACTCATCTGTGGATGTAAACCCTTCAGGTTATATCATATACACCTCTTCGGTCAGCTCTCCATTCAGGAAAGCTGTCTTTACATCCATCTGCCAGATCTCATAATCCAGAAGGGCAGCTATTGTAAGCATTATCCGAATAGATTTGAGCATTGCCACAGAGAAAAATATCTCGTCATAGTCAATACCATAACGTTGACGATACCCCTTGGCAACCAGACGGGCTTTATAGGTCTCCACCTTTCCGTCTGCGCCCCTCTTCCTTTTGAAGACCCATTTACACCCAATGGGTTTAACCCCTTCAGGTGGGTCAACCAATGTCCATACATCGTCAACCTTTATGGACTCCTTTTCGAATTTCATGGCTTCAAGCTATTTCTCGGAATCAGGTCTCTGCATTGCATCCATATAGGTGATCGGATCCTCATTATTCTCATCAAGTTCGATGGGATCACCGTCCTGGACTAAGAAACCGTAGTATCTGTTCGATTGATGCGGTACTCTACCAGATCGCCTTAATGGTGCAGGTACATTGGGCTTCGGATATGATCTAATCATATCAGACTCAGGTTCGCTATTGGTGTCGGTCCTTCTACCTGTTGAACTTTATCAAGTTCAATCTTAGAGGCAACGATTCCTTCATCAAGGAACTCCTTTTCTAAAAAGATTGCCTTAAGGCTGACGAACACCTTTTGTTCATCAGCATGGTAGAAAAAATATCCTTTTGTCTCTTTGGGGTACCCTATGAATGAGCATTTGTCAGACCTAGGTCCAAGTTTGTCTGTGACTAATCATTTGACATAGGCCGGGCACCCCCAGACCCTAAGGTGTGAAAGTGCTGGCTTATGTCCCGTCCATATCTCATATGGAGTCTTAATTATAGACTTACTTGGAATCCTATTTAACAGATAACAGGCTGATTTGAGTGCATATCCCCAGAAGGATATCAGCAAGCTAGCAAAAACCCATCATGGATCGGACCATGTCTAACAAAGTCTGATTCCTCCTTTCAAACACACCATTATACTGTGGTGTTCCTGGAGGAGTCCATTGGGAGAGAATCCCATTCTCTCCTAGATATGTGAGAAACTCGCTAGAAAGGTATTCTCCTCCTCGATCAGATCGAAGAGTTTTAATACTCTTCTCAGTTTATTTTTCTACTTTACTTCGGAATCGTTTGAACATTTCAAATGAATCCGACTTATGTTTCATCAGATAGACATATCCATATTGGGATAGGTCATCTGTGAAAGCTATGAAGTAGAAATATCCACCTCTAGCACTGGTGCTCATGGGCCCGCATACATCAGTATGTACTAGGCCCAAGAGCTCAGTAGCTCTCTCACCTTTTCCAGTAAAAGGTGACTTGGTCATTTTACCAAGAAGACAGAACTCACAGGTTGGAAGTGATTCACAATCACTGACTTTGAGGATTCCCTCTTGAGTCAACCTGTTTATTCTGTTCTTATTTATATGACCTAGCCTCCAATGCCATAAGTAGATATTTGACACACTATCTAATCTAGGGTGCTTGCCAGTAGAATAGACTCTTATCAGGTTTGATCTTTTTGGTCTGGCTCTGCACAGATGTCCCAGCCTGAACTTGCACCTTCTTGACTTTCTTCTTCTTGTTCTTCTTTCCTTTCTCAAAGGGTCGAGAACCAGAAGATGAACCTCCCACTGAGTTCACTGAGTTCACCGACTCCTTGAGGAGTTGGTGATCCTTCTCAAAGTTCTGAAGCAACCCCAGTAACCCGTGGTAGTTCCCTTCAGGCTCTGTCATTCTATAATGAGTGAGGAATGGGAGATAAGACTTGGGCAGCGAGTTCAGTATTGCATCTTTCCCAAGCTGCTCATGCAAGGAAAAGTCGAGCTTGCTCAATCATTCCATCAGCTCGATCATGTACAATACATGATCAGTGACAGAGGCACCATCCCACATTTTGGCATTGAAGATGGCACAACTAGTCTTGTGCCTCTCCACGTCATCGGGTGTGCCAAAGGCATCCTCCAACACTTGAAGCTTGTCCTTTGGCTGAGCCGTCTCGAATCTGTGACTGAACTCGTCGCTCATGATAGCAGCCAGCATGATACAGCGCACCATGGTCCGATCACTGAGCCACTTCTGGTAAGTATCTCTGACTGTTCCTTGTGCATTGACAGCTGGCTCCTCAGGTGCAGGATCCATTATCACATATAGGATCCGTTCATGCTCCAGGACTATCTTCAACTTTCGGTACCAGCTACCGAAGTTGGGTCCCACCAACTTATCATTGTCCAACAATGATCGGAGCGATAGGGAAGTGGCCATATTTGCACAAAGGAGAACCATAACCTAATTAGTAATTGATTCATTAAACCTAAAGATTTGGACTTTAATCAAAAGGTTTCTCCCACTATTTTATTCGAATTGGTAGCCTCTACCTTCAATTCGAGGAATTACCCTAATTCCTTAGCGGGTACTAGAATCCACTTAGACTGCACACAAGCCCAACTTTGGTTGGCCAACCCATGTACATCTAAGGGTAGGTTCATAACCAATTGTTTCTCTAAACAATTTCTAGTAATTTTAATTTTGCCCCAGAAACCTAATCAGTAGGCTTTGGCCTCCACTGTAAGGATCCAGTTAGGTCCAACCATTAACATGATCATACTTGGTGTATCTAACCAACGAATGATTAAGCCCAACTTTGGTTGGCTCACCTAACCACCATTAGAGAGATACTTCCAAGTCATCATATGATGAGTGATAATTCCATTAGTCAACAAGCACCAGGCCTTTGGGTCTGCAATGATTATTGAGTTCATGGACTCATTATCAAACACCTTAATGGGAGGCTATGATTCAGTTATCTCCATAACTTTATCATTTTAAGGACCTAATAATTTTAGAGGATTTAAATAATATAGAGGATGAGGTCAGATGAACCAGCTTATCATGATCCTCCCACTGGCTTCACCAAGTCAGCTTAAGGGAGACCATTAAAAGGGCTGGTCTAGGAGCACCTAAATCAGTCACACTGATTTACCTAGCTGACATGGGTCAGCTCGAATAGTCAAGTGATCCGATCAAAACATAATTTCATCAAGAGGCCAGGTAAGTTCGATCAGTGGGAGGGTCTGCCAAAGCTTGCCTTAGACACCATCAGAAATGGCCAGGTAAGCGGGCTCCCAATTAAAAACCACCGGTCTGGTTTACCTTAGACACCAACTGGTTTAATTAGTTTCGATTAGATCAACCTAACAGTTCGTGCTAGACCGCTTAGCCAAGAATCAAGTCCATTTGGTTCTCGTTAAAGACATGGACTTGACCAACTATAACTATTGTAATTGATCTAGAGAATCCTTGACCTAATCTAAGACAACAATTGATTAGATTTAGTCAATTCTCTAATTAAGTCCATCTTTAATCTAACCATAGGTCTAACCCAATTAATGGACCTAATTTCCACTAACCCATTAACCCAATGTGTTATGATTTGTGTCTTAGGTTCTTCAATTCACAATCCTAGAACCTAATCAAACAACTTCTTAATTCTTAATTAAGTTTTGGGCTGAGAGTTGGGTTTGGCTTTTCAAAAAATTATTTTCATATTTGTAAAACAATTTTACAATATGATTCTATTAACCATATTGCATGTTTGATTCAGAATCAAGATGCAAGTGAAATAAACATGAAACTACTTTAGATCTAATCTAAACAGGTTCATGTAATTGAAACAATTTCAACTTTAAATAATTTCTTTGCAAAAAAATTATTAACAAAGAGATTTTATTTCAGATTTAAACATCTTTTAAATCTAATAAATCATAAATTTAATCTAGATCATATCTAACAAATTTATGATTAAAGATAGATCTACACAAACTAGGACAACCTTTGCACTGTAAGGGGTAAACTTTACAGCAGGACAACCTTGCAGTTTGTGATTGATCTAAAATTTTAATTTCAGATTTAATAATCAGATTATAAATTAGATCTAATCTAAGAAATAATCTAAGCATATATAAATAATCATGTAATAAAGAACCTGGCTCTGATACCATTTGTAGGAACCAGATCTAGGGTTTCAGGGTTAGATCTTGAAAAAGAGGGTTAGATCTTGAAACTTTTTAAAGATCATACAGCAGAAGACTAAAATAAATCAAAATTTATTTTCTAAGATCAGAAAATCTCTAGATCTAAGATCCTATTACATGATTATTATATGGTATTAAATCAAAAATTAAAATATATAAATATAGCATGAACTACATGTTGATCATATCAACATGTTTCTATACTACATCTAATGTATGTATTAAACAATAGATCAGATCTATTACCTTGCAAGTTAGACGTTCTAACCTTGCTGATCTGGGCTTGAGGATGATGTTGCAAGCCACACACATGTCCGACCTCTAGGAGTCATCCACACGAGCCCACGAATCTCGATCAGAAGTCCTGCTTCAGGAAATCAGCACAGTATGCTAGTACTGCACTGATCCTTCTTTGATGGTTGATCAGGTGTCTCCTTCTTCTTGATTTGGACTCTTCCAAAGATGGAAAGTAGAAGCAGGAGTTTCAGATCTGAGACACTCTCAGGAAACTCAAGTTGGAAGGAGGAAAGATATGAAAATAAAAACCCTAGAAGAAGACCCTCTTCTTCTTCACGTTTTTCTCTCTAGATACCCAAACTTGCATCTTTTATATCTCTACGACCCAAAGGTATTTCTCTCTTATTTTTAGATAGAAGAAAGGTCTCTCAAATATCTATCTCTACCTCAAATTTCATGAAGAAACTCATCTTATATAGAGAGATATGATAGAGTCCTTGTCTAGGTCAAACACCTAGTCAAGGCTTATCCAAACATGGCAAGTTAAGGGATGCCCAACTCTTGAGAACCTCCTTCATATTTTCATGTATGGATCAACAGAAAAGGGTACAAAATGTATACCCTAAAAGCTACAAAAATTCCAAAAAAAATTTGGATAAATTCGGTGCAAAATTGAAAGAGTTTTGGATTTCTAAAACTCTATCTCATAGAATTCGAAATCCAAATTTATTCCTTTTAGATTTGATCCAAACAACCTTCCATGTAAGAAAGAAGAAAGGATACCTTTTGTGAACGTGGGAGAGGGCTTTTGTCACACAAAATAAGTGGAGATTGGCGTTGAATAAGAGAGAGGGCGTGGAGAAGGTTTATGTGGCGCAAGGTGGAATCCTAGTCCTACTAGGATTCTGTCTCATGACTTGTTTTAATTTGGTTTCCCAAACCAAATCAAATCAAAATTAGATCAACCCAATTAAAATAAGTATTAACCCAATTAAGAACCTAATTTAATCAGATTAAATTAGATTTAAATCTGATTTAATTTTCTAATCAAATTAGAAATTAGATTGACCCAAGTCCTAGTTGAACTAGGACTAGTCTTTCCTTGCACTTGGCTTATCCAATAAACCAATTGAACTTGATCCAATCAAGCCCAAACTAAATCTAATTAAATCATATTTAATTAGACTTAATCTCAGCCCATTGGCTTAATCAAATTAAGCCAATTAGCAATCGAATTGCTAATCGATCCTCCTGCAACACTTGCATTGGGTTAAATATCAATTGTATTGATCATCTAACCCTAGAACGATTCTTAATCGTTGATCATCCATCTGATCGGATTATGAACTCTAATGTGTGTGACCTCATAGGTCCGAACCTAAGCCAGTAGTATAGGAATAAATTCCTATACCAATCGAAGTGACCATCTAGCAATGGTACCCGACGACCGGATAGGTCGAATGTGTAGAACAACATCCTTAGAACCCATGCGGATATAGTTTTCATATAATTCATCCCCTTGACCAAAATGATCATAGGACACCCCAGAGCTCAACTGTCAACTCTGATCAGGTTGTCCACATTGTATTTCAAAATATCAAATCCATCTGATGGATTACCCTGGTCAAGGTTTTGCTAAATTGAAATACAGCGACTCATTCTTCTCCAACTCTTAGAGTGGTCAATCCCATCTCGATCACACTTTGACTTCGTAAGTACTTGACTGTGCCCAGAAGCCTTTCGTCTCTGAATTAGAAATTCAGTTAGTCCAGTACCAAAGCACAGTGAGTTGCTTGCAAGTCACTGAGGCGATCTCAGGTCTAAGGGACACTTATACCTATATCCCATCAAAGACATTCTCGACAGTAGAATGCTCTGGAGTTGGTCATGTTCAATGATGATGTACCCTTACATCTCACCTGTATGCCATACCAGTGTCTCCACACTCCTTGGTTAAGAGGACAACCAACCCATATGGCCTACAGCGACCTATGCTCGATAGAAGCTGTCGTCCTTATTAACAGCCTATCATTTGGTCGTGAACAGTTTTAAGGACTAATCGATAAATCCTCTCTTTATCAAACTTAAATAGTCCTAAAGACTTCATCATAACAACGGAGTTCATTAGAAGATGAAAGCTTATGATGAAAATGCCAAATATATTTTATTTATTAACAAATCAATTACAATACTTGGTTGCTCAACCGTCAATAGCTTGACGATTGGCTTTTTGGGACACATTTCCCAACAATCGGATCCTCATTATTCTCATCAAGTTCGATGGGATCACCATTTCGGATCAAAAAATCATAGTATCTGTCCGGCTGATGCGGTACTCTATCGGATCGCCTTAATGATGCAGGTACATTGGGCGCCGGATCTGATCTAATCATATCCGACTCAGGTTCAACTATTGGTGTCGGTCCTTCTACCTATTGAACTTCATCAAGTTCAACCTTAGAGGCAACGGTTCCTTCACCAAGGAACTCCTTTTCTAAAAAGATTGCCTTAAGGCTGACGAACACCTTTTGTTCATCAGCATGGTAGAAAAAATATCTTTTTGTCTCTTTGGGGTACCCTATTAATGAGCATTTGTCAGACCTAGGTCCAAGTTTGTCTGTGACTAATCGTTTGACATAGGCTGGGCACCCCCAGACCCTAAGGTGTGAAAGTGCTGGCTTACGTCCCATCCATATCTCATATGGAGTCTTAATTACAGACTTACTTAGAACCTTATTTAACAGATAATAGGCCGATTCGAGTGCATATCTCCAGAAGGATATCGGCAAGCTAGCAAAACCCATCATGGATCGGACCATGTCTAACAGAGTTCGATTCCTCCTTTCAGACACACCATTATGCTGTGGTGTTTCTGGAGGAGTCCATTGGGAGAGAATCCCATTCTCTCCTAGATATGTGAGAAACTCATTGGAAAGGTATTCTCCTCCTCGATCATATCGAAGAGTTTTAATACTCTTTTCAATTTATTTTTTTACTTCACTTCGGAATCATTTGAACATTTCAAATGAATCTGACTTATGTTTCATCAGATAGACATATCCATATCGGGATAGGTCATCCGTGAAAGTTATGAAGTAGAAATTCCACCTCTAGCACTGGTGCTCATGGGCCCGCATACATCAGTATGTACTAGGCCCAAGAGCTCATTAGCTCTTTCACCTTTTCCAGTAAAAGATGACTTGGTCATTTTACCAAGAAGACAGGACTCACAGGTTGGAAGTGATTCACAATCACTGACTTCGAGGATTTCCTCTTGAGTCAACCTGTTTATTCTGTTCTTGTTTATATGACCTAGCCTATAGTGCCAAAAGTAGATATCTGACACACTATCTAATCTAGGGTGCTTGCCAGTAGAATAGACTCTTATCAGGCTTGATCTTTTTGGTCTGGCTCTGCACTGATGTCCCAGCCTGAACTTGCACCTTCTTCACTTTCTTCTTCTTGTTCTTCTTCCCTTTCTCAAAAGGTCGAGAACCAGAAGACGAACCTCCCACTAAGTTCACCGACTCCTTGTGAAGTTGGTGATCCTTCTCAAAGTTCTGAAGCAACCCCAGTAACCCATGGTAGTTCTCTTCAGGCTTTGTCATTCTATAATGAGTGAGGAATGGGAGATAAGACTTGGGCAGCGAGTTCAGTATTGCATCTTTCCCAAGCTGCTCATGCAAGGGAAAGCCGAGCTTGCTCAATTGTTCCATCAGCTCGATCATGTACAATACATGATCAGTGATAGAGGCACCATTATGCATTTTGGCGTTGAAGATGGCATAACTAGTCTTGTGCCTCTCCACATCATCGGATGTGCCAAAGGCATCCTCCAACACTTGAAGCATGTCCTTTGGCTGAGCCATCTCGAATCTGTGACTGAACTCGTCGCTCATGGTAGCCAGCATGATACAGCACACCGTGGTCTGATCACTGAGCCACTTCGGTAAGTGTCTCTGACTGTTTCACGTGCATTGACAGCTGGCTCGTCAGGTGCAGGATCCATTATCACATATAGGATCCATTCATGCTCCAGGATTATCTTCAACTTTCGGTACCAGCTACCGAAGTTGGATCCCACAAACTTATCATTGTCCAACAATGATCAGAGTGATAGGGAAGTGGCTATATTTGCACAAAGGAGAACCATAACCTAATTAGTAATTGATTCATTAAACCTAAAGATTTGAACTTTAGTCAAAAGGTTTCTCCCACTATTTTATTCGAATTGGTAGCCTCTACCTCCAATTCGAGGAATTACCCTAATTCTTTAGCGGGTACTAGAATCCACTTAGACTGCACACAAGCCCAACTTTGGTTAGCCAACCTATGTACATTTAAGGGTAGGTTCATAACCAATTGTTTCTCTAAACAATTTCTAGTAATTTTAATTTTGCCCCATAAACCTAATCAGTAGGCTTTGGCCTCCACTGTAAGGATCCGGTTAGGTCTAACCATTAACATGATCATACTTGGTGTATCTAACCAACGAATGATTAAGCCCAACTTTGGTTGCCTCACCTAACCACCATTCGAGAGACACTTCCAAGTCGTCATATGATGAGTGATAATTCCATTAGTCAACAAGCACCAGGCCTTTGGGTCTGCAATGATTATTGAGTTCATGGACTCATTATCAAACACCTTAATGGGAGGCTATGACTCAGTTATCTCCATAACTTTATCATTTTAAGGATCTAATAATTTTAAAGGATTTAAATAATATAGAGGATGAGGTCAGATGAACCAGCTTATCATGATCCTCCCACTGGCTTCACCAAGTCAGCTTAAGGGAGACCATTAAAAGGGCTGGTCTAGGAGCTCCTAAATCAGTCACACTGATTTACCTAGCTGACATGGGTCAGCTCGAATAGTCAAGTGATCTGATCAAAATATAATTTCACCAAGAGGCCAGGTAAGTTCGATCAGTGGGAGGGTCTGCCAAAGCTTGCCTTAGACACCATCAGAAATGGTCAGGTAAGCGGGCTCCCAATTAAAAACCACCGGTCTGGTTTACCTTAGACACCAACTGGTTTAATTAGTTTCGATTAGATCAACCTAACAGTTCATGCTAGATCGCTTAGCCAAGAATCAAGTCCATTTGGTTCTCGTTAAAGATATGGACTTGACCAACTACAACTATTGTAATTGATCTAGAGAATCCTTGACCTAATCTAAGACAACAATTGATTAGATTTAGTCAATTCTTTAATTAAGTCCATCTTTAATCTAACCATAGGTTTAGCCCAATTAATGTACCTAATTCTCACTAACCCATTAACCTAATGTGTTATGGTTTATGTCTTAGGTTCTTCAATTCACAATCCTAGAACCTAATCAAACAACTTCTTAATTCTTAATTAAGTTTTAAGCTGAGGGTTGGGTTCGGCTTTTTCAAAAAATAATTTTCATATTTATAAAATAATTTTACAATATGATTCTACCAACCATATTGCATGTTTGATTCATAATCAAGATGCAAGTGAAATAAACATGAAACTACTTTAGATTTAATCTAAACAAGTTCATGTAATTGAAATAATTTCAACTTTAAACAATTTTTTTGCACAAAAATTATTAACAAAGAGATTTTATTTTAGATTTAAATATCTTTTAAATCTAATAAATCATAAATTTAATCTAGATCATATCTAACAAATTTATGATTAAAGATAGATCTACACAAACTAGGACAACTTTTGCACTGTAAGGGGTAAACCTTACAGCAGGACAACCTTGCAGTTCGTGATTGATCTAAAATTTTAATTTTAGATTTAATAATCAGATTATAAATTAGATCTAATCTAAGAAATAATCTAAGCATGTATAAATAATCGTGTAATAAAGAACCTAGGCTCTGATACCAATTGTAGGAACCAGATCTAGGGTTTCAGGGTTAGATCTTGAAACTTTTTCAAGATCATACAGCGGAAGACTAAAACAAATCAAAATTTATTTTTTAAAATCCAAGAATCTCTAGATCTAAGATCCTATTACATGATTATTACATAGCATTAAATTAAAAATTAAAATATATAAATATAGCATGAACTACATGTTGATCATATCAACATATTTCTATACTACATCTAATGTATGTATTAAACAATAGATCAGATCTATTACCTTGCAAGTTAGATGCTCTAACCTCGCTGATCCGGGCTTAAGGATGATGTTGCAATCCGCATACATGTCCGGCCTTTAGGAGTCGTCCACACGAGCCCACGAATCTCGATCAGAAGTCCTGCTTCAGAAAATCAGCACAGTATGCTAGTACTGCGCTGATCCTTCTTTGATGGTTGATCAGGTACCTCTTTCTTCTTGATTTGGACTCTTCCAAAGATGAAAAGTAGAAGGAGGAGTTTTAGATCTGAGATGCTCTCAGGAAACTCAAGATGGAGGGAGGAAAGATATGAAAACAAATAACCCTAGAAGAAGACCCTCTTCTTCTTCTCGTTTCTCTCTCTAGACACCCTAACTTTTGTCCTTTATATCTCTATGACCCAATGGTCTTTCCCTCTAATTTTTGGATGGCCCAAAGGACTCTCAACTATCTATCTTTATAAAAATTTCATAAAGAAACTCATTTTATACAAAGAGGTATGATAGAGTCCTTGTCTAGGTCAAATACCTAGTCAAGGCTTATCCAAACATGGCAAGTTAAGGGGCGCCCAACTCTTGAGCACCTCCTCCATATTTTTATGCATGGATCACTAGAAAAGAGTGCACAATATATACCCTAAAATCCATGAAAATTTTAAAAAAAATTTGGATAAATTCGGTGCAAAATTGAAAGAGTTTTGGATTTCTAAAAATCTATCTCATAGAATTCGAAATCCAAACTTATTCCGTTTTGATTTGATCCAAATCACCTTCCATGTAAGAAAGAAGAGAGGAAACCTTTTGTTAACGTGGGAGAGACTTGGGATAGGGCTTTTGTTGCATAAAATAAGTGGAGATTGGCATTGAATAAGAGAGAGGGCGTGGGGAAGGCTTATGTGGCGCAAGGTGGAATCCTAGTCTTACTAGGATTCTATCTCATGACTTGTTTTAATTTGGTTTCTCAAACCAAATCAAACCAAAATTAGATCAACCTAATTAAAATAGGTTCTAACCCAATTAAGAACCTAATTTAATCAGATTAAATTAGATTTAATTTTCTAATCAAATTAGAAATTAGATTGACCCAAGTCCTAGTTGAACTAGGACTAGTTTTTCCTTGTACTTGGCTTATCCAATAAACCAATTGGACTTGATCCAATCAAGCTCAAACCAAATATAATTAAATTATATTTAATTAGAGTTAATCTTAGCCCATTGGCTTAATCAAATTAAGCCAATTAGCAATCAAATTGCTAATCGATCCTCCTGCAACACTTGCACTGGGTTAAATGTCAATCGTATTGATCATTTAACCCTAGAACGATTCTTAATCGTTGATCAACCATCCGATCGGATCATGAACTCTAATGTGTGTGACCTCATAGGTCCAAACCTAAGTCGGTAGCACAGAAATAAATTTCTATACCAATCGAAGTGACCATCTAGCAATGGTACCCGATGACCGGATAGGTCGAATGTGTAGAACAACATCCTTAGAACCCATGCGGATATAGTTTTTATATAATTTATCCCCTTGACCAAAATGATCATAGGATACCCCAAGTTCAACTGTCAACTCTGATCAGGTTGTCCACATTGTATTTCAAAATATCAAATCCATCAGATGGATTACCCTGGCCAAGGTTTTGCTAAATTGAAATACAGCGACTCATTCTTCTCCAACTCTTGGAATGGTCAATCCCATCTCGATCACACTCTGACTTCGCAAGTACTTGACTGTGCCCAGAAGCCTTCAGTCCCTGAATTAAAAATTCAGTTAGTCCAATACCAAAGCACAGTGAGTTGCTTGCAAGTCACTGAGGCGATCTCAGGTCTAAGGGACACTTATACCTATATCCCATCAGAGACATTCTCGACAGCAGAATGCTCTGGAGTTGGTCACGTTCAATGATGATGTACCCTTACATCTCACCTGTATGCCATACCAGTATCTCCACACTCCTTGATTAAGAGGACAACCAACCTATGTGGCCTACAGCGACCTATGCTCGATAGAAGCTGTCGTCCTTATTAACAGCTTATCATTTGATCGTGAACAGTTTTAAAGACTAATCGATAAATCTTCTCTTTATCGAACTTAAATATTCCTAAGGACTTCATCATAACAACGGAGTTCATTAGAAGATGAAAGCTTATGATGAAGATGCCAAATATATTTTATTTATTAACAAATCAATTACAATACTTGATTGCTCAACCGTCAACAGCTTGACGATTGGCTTTTGGGACATATTTCCCAACACTTCTTACACACTAAAAAGGGAGCAAAGATGGCATCAAAAACTAGTTTGGTGTGGGACCTTGTTGGCGCATCAAAAGGAAGAAGTTTAATGCACATGGGACTCTCCTTTAGGTGGCTGTTTTAAACCCAATAAAACTCTAATCAATCCTAATCATCTTAGAACCTGATTAGATCCAAATAGATAGAAAACTAAATCTAAATTAGAGCCCAAACTATTTAGATTAGATGTCACCTAATTGGAGAAGGAGTCCTAGTCCTTTTAGACTCTCTCTTAGTGCTTGAGTCAAATTTAATTTAATCCTAATCCAATTAAAATTTGGTGCACCCATGAAAATAAAAATTTTTAGTCCTAATAAGAACTCATATATCCTAGTCTAATTAGAAATTGAGTCAAATCTAAATCTTAATTCAAATAGGAATCATTCTCCCATGCAATTTTGATTATCTTATAACCCAATCAGGTTTGATCAAATCAAACCCATGTCAAGTCAAATTAAATCTAATTTAATTAGACTTGATACAAACCCTATAACTCAATCAAATTGAGCCACTTAGTAATCTAATTACTAATTAATCCTCCTAAAACTCTCTAACTCTTTAATGAGTTACATAATGTAGCTTTTGTATTAGATCAATCATCAATCAAATTGATAATCAAATCCTATTACGATTTATAATCATAATTCAATCATCTGATCAGTCAAAAATATTTTTTGTGTGTGACCCCATAGGTTTTATTCTGTCTAATAGTAAGATATATTGTGATCTCTACCATAATATCATTGAAACTCTTTTTAATAGATTGAAACTGTTCCAACTCTGCCTATCAAGGATCATCGATTATCAAGATGATGCTCGTGATGTAGGAACCAGATCTAGGGTTTCAGGGTTAGATTTTGAAACTTTTTCAAGATCATACAGCGGAAGACTAAAATAAATCAAAATTTATTTTCTAAAATCAAAAAAATCCCTAGATCTAAGATCCTATTACATGATTATTACACAGCATTAAATCAAAAATTAAAATATATAAATATAGCATGAACTACATGTTGATCATATCAACATATTTCTATACTACATCTAATGTATGTATTAAACAATACATCAGATCTATTACCTTGCAAGTTAGACATTCTAACCTTGTTGATCTGGGCTTGAGGATGATGTTGCAAGCCGCACATGTGTCCAACCTCTAGGAGTCATCCACACGAGCCCACGAATCTCGATCAGAAGTCCTGCTTCAGGAAATCAGCACAGTATGCTAGTACTGCGCTGATCCTTCTTTGATGGTTGATCAGGTACCTCCTTCTTCTTGATTTAGAATCTTTCAAAGATGGAAAATAAAAGGAGGAGTTTTAGATCTGAGACACTCTCAGGAAACTCAAGATGGAGGGAGGAAAGATATGAAAACAAAAATCCTAGAAGAAGACCCTCTTCTTCTTCACATTTTTCTCTCTAGACACCCAAACTTGCATCTTTTATATCTCCACGACCCAATGGTATTTCTCTTTGATTTTTGGATGGCACAAAGGACACTCAAATCTCTGACTTCTTCTAAAATTTCATAAAGAAACTCATCTTATATAGAGAGATATGATAGAGTCCTTGTGTAGGCCAAACACCTAGTCAAGGCTTATCCAAACATGGCAAGTTAAGGGACGCCCAACTCTTGAGCACCTCCTTCATATTTTTGTGCATGGATCACAAGAAAAGGGTACACAATGTATACCCTAAAATCCATGAAAATTCCAAAAAAAATTTGGATAAATTCGGTGCAAAATTGAAAGAGTTTTGGATTTCTAAAACTCTATCTCATAGAATTCGAAATCCAAATTTATTCCTTTTAGATTTGATCCAAACCATCTTCCATGTAAGAAAAAAGAGAGGAGACCTTTTGTGAACGTGGGAGAGATCTGGGAGAGGGCTTTTGTCACACAAAATAAGTGGAGATTGGCGTTGAATAAGAGAGAGGGCGTGGAGAAGGATTATGTGGCGCAAGGTGAAATTCTAGTCTTACTAGGATTCTATCTTATGACTTGTTTTAATTTGGTTTTCCGAACCAAATCAAACCAAAATTAGATCAAACTAATTAAAATAGGTCTTAACCTAATTAAAAATTTAATTTAATTAGATTAAATTAGATTTAAATCTGATTTAATTTTCTAATCAAATTAGAAATTAGATTGACCCAAGTCCTAGTTAAACTAGGACTAATTTTTCCTTGCACTTGGCTTATCCAATAAACCAATTGGACTTGATCCAATCAAGCCCAAACCAAATTTAATTAAATCATATTTAATTAGACTTAATCTCAGCTCATTGGCTTAATCAAATTAAGCCAATCAGCAATCGAATTGCTAATAGATCCTCCTGCAACACTTGCACTGGGTTAAATGTCAATCGTATTGATCATTTAACCCTAGAATGATTTTTAATCGTTGATCAACCATCCGATCGGATTATGAACTCTAATGTGTGTGACATCATAGGTCCGAACCTAAGCCGGTAGTACAAAAATAAATTTTTGTACCAATCGAAGTGACCATCTAGCAATGGTACCCGACGATCGGATAGGTCGAATGTACAGAACAACATCCTTAGAACCCATGCGGATATAGTTTTCATATAATTCATTTCCTTTTTACCAAAATGATCATAGGACACCCCAGAGTTCAACTGTCAACTCTGATCAGGTTGTCCACATTGTATTTCAAAATATGAAATCTATCTGATGGATTACCCTGGCCAAGGTTTTGCTAAATTGAAATACAGCGACTCATTCTTCTCCAACTCTTGGAGTGGTCAATCCCATCTCAATCATACTCTGACTTCGCAAGTACTTGACTATGCCCAGAAGTCTTCCGTCCCTGAATTAGAAATTTAGTTAGTCCAGTACCAAAGCACAGTGAGTTGCTTGCAAGTCACTGAGGTGATCTCAAGTCTCAGGGACACTTATACCTATATCCCATCAGAGATATTCTCGATAGCAGAATACTCTGGAGTTGGTCACGTTCAATGATGATGTACCCTTACATCTCACCTGTATGCCATACCAGTGTCTCCACACTCCTTGGTTAAGAGGACAACCAACCCATATGGCCTACAGCGACCTATGCTCGATAGAAGCTGTCGTCCTTATTAACAGCTTATCATTTGGTCGTGAACAGTTTTAAGGACTAATCGATAAATCCTCTCTTTATCAAACTTAAATAGTCCTAAGGACTTCATCATAACAACGGAGTTCATTAGAAGATAAAAGCTTATGATGAAAATGCCAAATATATTTTATTTATTAACAAATCAATTACAATATTTGGTTGCTCAACCGTCAACAGCTTGATGATTGGCTTTTTGGAACACATTTTCCAACAACTCCCACTTGTCCTAAAGCCACTCGGCATAGTATCTAATACCCATCTTCGACTTGTGGTTGTCGAACTCCTTTATTGCCAGGGCTTTAGTGAAGGGGTCGGCTAGGTTCTCCTTTCCGTCGATCTTCTGAAAGTCGACGTCACTTCGATCCACGATCTCCCAGACCAAGTGGAAGCGGCACAAGATGTGCTTCGTCCGCTGATGTGCTTTGGGTTCCTTCACCTGAGCTATGAAACCAGTGCTGTCGTAGTAGAGCAGGACTGGACCATCGAGGGAGGGTGCTACTCCGAGCTCGTTGATGAATTTCTTCAGCCACACAGCTTCCTTCGCAGCATCCAATGCTGCGATGTACTCCACTTCACAAACAGAGTCTACCACAGTATGCTGCTTGGAACTCTTCCAGTAGATGGCTCCACCATTCAGAGTAAAGATATAATCCGACACACTCCAGCTGTCATCATGGTCAGATTGGAAGCTGGAGTCTGTGAACCCCATGAGTTTCAGATCTGACTCGCCATAAACCAACCATTGGTCCTTAGTATTTCTCAAATACTAAGGATGGCTTTAACCACTTTTCAGTGATTTTCTCCGGGATCAGATTAGTATCTACTCACTACTCCTAGTGAGTATGCCACATCTGGTCTTGTACATGTCATGGCGTACATGATAGATCCCACGGCTGAAGCATATGGGATTCTACTCATACACTCTCTCTTCAGGAGTTGTCGGATAATCCTTCTTAGAGAGAGAAATTCTTTGGCCTATCGGTAGATAGCCCTTCTTGGAATTCTCCATGCTGAACCTCTTCAGCACAGTGTCTATGTACATGGACTGGGATAACCCAAGCATCCTTTTAGATCTATCCTTATAGATCTTCATCCCTAAGATGTAGGATGCTTCACCCAAGTCCTTCATGGAGAACTGTGATGACAACCAAACTTTTATTCCCTGTAGTGCGGGGATGTCATTCTCGATTAAGAGAATGTCATCCACGTACAAGATAAGGAATACCACAACTGGACCATTTGCCCATTTATAGATGCAGGGCTCTTCTCCATTCTTAATGAAGCCATACATTTTGATCACCTTATCAAAATGCATGTTCCAACTCCGAGAAGCTTGCTTCAATCCATAAATGGATCTCTAAAGCTTGCACACCTTGGACTCATCTGTGGATGTAAACCCCTTAGGTTGTATCATATACACCTCTTCGGTCAGCTCTCCATTCAGGAAAGCTGTCTTTACATCCATCTGCCAGATCTCATAATCTAGATGGACAGCTATTGCAAGCATTATCCGAATAGATTTGAGCATTGCCACAGAAGAAAATATCTCGTCATAGTCAATACCATAATGTTGACGATACCCCTTGGCTACCAGACGGGCTTTATAGGTCTCCACCTTTCCGTCTGCGCCCCTCTTCCTTTTGAAGACCCATTTACACCCAATGGGTTTAACCCCTTCAGGTGGGTCAACCAATGTCCATACATCATTGACCTTCATGGACTCCATTTCGGATTTCATGGCTTCAAGCCATTTCTCGAAATCAGGTCTCTGCATTGCATCCATATAGGTGATCGGATCCTCATTATTCTCATCAAGTTCGATGGGATCACCATCCCGGACCAAGAAATCGTAGTATCTGTCCGGTTGAAGCGGTACTCTATCAGATCGCCTTAATGGTGCAGGTACATTGGGCTCCGAATATGATCTAATCATATCAGACTCAGGTTCAGCTAATCATATCAGATCGCCTTTGGCCTCCACTGTAAGGATCCAGTTAGGTCCAACCATTAACATGATCATACATGGTGTATCTAACCAACGAATGATTAAGCCCAACTTTGGTTGGCTCACCTAACCACCATTAGAGAGACACTTCCAAGTCGTCATATGATGAGTGATAATTTCATTAGTCAACAAGCACCAGGCCTTTGGGTCTGCAATGATTATTGAGTTAATGGACTCATTATCAAACACCTTAATGGGAGGCTATGACTCAGTTATCTCTATAACTTTATCATTTTAAGGACCTAATAATTTTAGAAGATTTAAATAATATAGAGGATGAGGTCAGATGAACCAGCTTATCATGATCCTCCCACTGGCTTCACCAAGCCAGCTTAAGGGAGACCATTAAAAGGACTGGTCTAGGAGCACCTAAATCAGTCACACTGATTTACCTAGCTGACATGGGTCAGCTCGAATAGTCAAGTGATCCGATCAAAATATAATTTCACCAAGAGACCAGGTAAGTTCAATCAGTGGGAGGGTCTGCCAAAGCTTGCCTTAGACACCATCAGAAATGGCCAGGTAAGCGGGCTCCCAATTAAAATCCACCGGTCTGGTTTACCTTAGACACCAACTGGTTTAATTAGTTTCGATTAGATCAACCTAACAGTTCGTGCTAGACCGCTTAGCCAAGAATCAAGTCCATTTGGTTCTCGTTAAAGACATGGACTTGACCAACTACAACTATTGTAATTGATCTAGAGAATCTTTGACCTAATCTAAGGCAACAATTGATTAGATTTAGTCAATTCTCTAATTAAGTCCATCTTTAATCTAACCATAGGTCTAACCCAATTAATGGACCTAATTCCCACTAACCCATTAACCCAATGTGTTATGATTTGTGTCTTAGGTTCTTCAATTCACAATCCTAGAACCTAATCAAACAACTTCTTAATTCTTAATTAAGTTTTGGGCTGAGGGTTGGGTTTGGCTTTTCAAAAAATAATTTTCATATTTGTAAAATAATTTTACAATATGATTCTAGCAACCATATTGCATGTTTGATTCATAATCAAGATACAAGTGAAATAAACATGAAACTACTTTAGATCTAATCTAAACAGGTTCATGTAATTGAAACAATTTCAACTTTAAACAATTTCTTTGCACAAAAATTATTAACAAAGAGATTTTATTTCAGATTTAAACATCTTTTAAATCTAATAAATCTTAAATTTAATCTAGATCATATCTAATAAATTTATGATTAAAGATAGATCTACACAAACTAGGACAACCTTTGCACTGTAAGGGGTAAACCTTACAGCAGGACAACCTTGCAGTATGTGATTGATCTAAAATTTTAATTTCAGATTTAATAATTATATTATAAATTAGATCTAATCTAAAAAATAATCTATGCATGTATATGTAATCATGTAATAAAGAACCTTGCTCTGATACCAATTGTAGGAACCAGATCTAGGGTTTCAGGGTTAGATCTTGAAACTTTTTCAAGATCATACAGAGGAAGACTAAAATAAATCAAAATTTATTTTTTAAAATCAAAAAGATTTTAGATCTAAGATCCTATTACATGATTATTACATAGTATTAAATTAGAAATTAAAATATATAAATATAGCATAAACTACATTTTGATCATATCAACATGTTTCTATACTACATCTAATGTATGTATTAAACAATAGATCAGATCTATTACCTTGCAAGTTAGACGTTCTAACCTTATTGATCTGGGCTTGATGATGATGTTGTAAGCCGCACATGCATCTGGCCTCTAGGAGTCGTCCACACGAGCCCACGAATCTCGATCAGAAGTCCTGCTTCAGGAAATCAGCACAGTATGCTAGTACTGCGCTGATCCTTCTTTGATGGTTGATCAGGTGCCTCCTTCTTCTTGATTTGGACTCTTCCAAAGATGGAAAATAAAAGGAGGAGTTTCAAATCTGAGATGCTCTCAGAAAACTCAAGATGGAGGGAGGAAAGATATGAAAAAAAAAACCCTAGAAGAAGACCCTCTTCTTCTTTTACGTTTTTCTCTCTAGATACCCAAACTTGCATCTTTTATATCTCTACGACCCAAAGGTATTTATCTCTGATTTTTAGGTGGAACAAAGGTCTCTCAAATCTCTGACTTCTCCTAAAATTTCACAAAGAAATTCATCTTATATAGAGAGATATGATAGAGTCCTTATCTAGGTCAAACACCTAATCAAGGCTTATCCAAACATGGCAAGTTAAGGGACGCCCAACTCTTGAGCACCTCCTTCATATTTTCATATATGGATTACTAGAAAAGGGTGCACAATGTATACCCTAAAAGCCACAAAAATTTTAAAAAAAATTTGGATAAATTCGATGCAAAATTGAAAGAGTTTTGGATTTCTAAAACTCTATCTCATAGAATTCGAAATCCAAACTTATTCCTTTTAGATTTGATCCAAACCACCTTCCATGTAAGAAAGAAGAGAGGAGACCTTTTGTGAACGTGGGAGAGATCTGGGAGAGGACTTTTGTCACACAAAATAAGTGGAGATTGGCGTTGAATAAGAGAGAGGGCGTGGAGAAGGATTATGTGGCGCAAGGAGGAATCCTAGTCTTACTAGGATTCTATCTTATGACTTGTTTTAATTTGGTTTCCCAAACCTAATCAAACCAAAATTAGATCAACCTAATTAAAATAGGTCTTAACCCAATTAAAAACCTAATTTAATCAGATTAAATTAGATTTAAATCTGATTTAATTTTCTAATCAAATTAAAAATTAGATTGACCCAAGTCCTAGTTGAACTAGGACTAATTTTTTCTTGCACTTGGCTTATCCAATAAACTAATTGGACTTGATCCAATCAAGCCCAAACTAAATCTAATTAAATTATATTTAATTAGACTTAATCTCAGCCCATTGGCTTAATCAAATTAAGCCAATCAGCAATCGAATTGCTAATAGATCCTCCTGCAATACTTGCACTGGGTTAAATGTCAATCGTATTGATCATTTAACCCTAGAATGATTCTTAATCATTGATCAACCATCCGATCGGATTATGAACTCTAATGTGTGTGACCTCATAGGTCTGAACCTAAGTCGGTAGTACAGGAACAAATTTTTATGCCAATCGAAGTGACCATCTAGAAATGGTACCCGACGATTGGATAGGTCGAATGTATAGAACAATATCCTTAGAACCCATGCGGATATAGTTTTCATATAATTCATCTCCTTGACTAAAATGATCATAGGACACCTCAGAGTTCAACTGTCAACTCTGATCAGGTTGTCCACATTGTATTTCAAAATATCAAATCCATCTGATGGATTACCCTGGCCAAAGTTTTGCTAAATTGAAATACAGCGACTCATTCTTCTCCAACTCTTGGAGTGGTCAATCCCATCTCAATCACACTTTGACTTCGCAAGTACTTGACTGTGCCCAGAAGCCTTCCGTCCCTGAATTAGAAATTCAGTTAGTCCAGTACCAAAGCATAGTGAGTTGCTTGCAAGTCACTGAGGCGATCTCAAGTCTAAGGGACACTTATACCTATATCCCATCAGAGACATTCTCGACAGCAGAATACTCTGGAGTTGGTCACGTTCAATGATGATGTACCCTTACATCTCACCTGTATGCCATACTAGTGTCTCCACACTCCTTGGTTAAGAGGACAACCAACCCATATGGCCTACAGCGACCTATGCTCGATAGAAGCTGTCGTCCTTATTAACAGCTTATCATTTGGTCGTGAACAGTTTTAAGGACTAATCGATAAATCCTCTCTTTATCAAACTTAAATAGTCCTAAGGACTTCATCATAACAATGGAGTTCATTAGAAGATGAAAGCTTATGATGAAAATGCCAAATATATTTTATTTATTAACAAATCAATTACAATACTTGGTTGCTCAACCGTCAACAGCTTGACGATTGGCTTTTTGGGACACATTTCCCAACACGTGAGTCTCACAATCCATCAGTGACATCTAGCAGTATGTAGTAGCAACTCAATAGAATAAAAAATAATAAATCTTTAGGTATAATTAATGTATGATACAGTCCCTCTATCGTGAGTTCCAACCAGATGGCAGGTCATAAATAAATTATCAAACTTCATCATCGATCATATGATGATTCAATCAGCTCGAATCTATATATGATTTTATGAAAACTTTTTTTCATCAATCACATTGCTATGGCCATAGATTTAAAGACTCAATTTCTTAAGTTTCATAGACTGCTCCTTTCTGCTATAGTCGATAGATCCCATCTAGGTGTACACCCTACTTCTACAGTGGACCAACTGTCACCAACATTCACTACAAAGGCTCATTGAGATCTATGTTTATATATAGTCAAGCTCCAGCAGCCTCACTGCGAGTAGCTATAGCACTACAGATCAAAGGATCAGTCACACAACTACAGCATCGAGAAAGTCACTAACGAGTGAGCAGACATCCATGTGACTTCTCGTGTTGGTCACGATCAGTGCTAGTCATTCTCTAACAACCACCTGCACTCTCACTCTAGTGGTCCTACACCACAGACTCAAGTTCCATCTGTTCGAAGGAAGTGATCCATGCACTTGTCTATCTGGATCAATCACTATCCCCATGATGATCCTATGATCAGGAGCAATTTAGGAATGAACCATCAATGACACATATCTTAAATTCTCAACTCTTTGAGAATATATGTCATCATCTTGTTAATCCCTTAAATGATTCATGGACATAAATATGAATGGTAATATAAATGCCCATAAAGTATAAAATCATGTCCTAGAGATATGATATGCGTCAGTCAAGAGTGGCTTCTAGGGCATACATCCAACAAAATCTTAGGTCGCCTTGAGCATTAGGGTCAAAGGAATGAATTATGCGATAATTATATATCGAGATTTTTGAATATTATTTTGTAATTATTCGATCTATCTGGATGTCGGGTATCATTGCTAGATGGTCATTTCGATTAATATAAGAAGGAGTTCTTATACTACCGGCTTAGTATTCGAACCTATAGAGTCGCATACAAAAATCAAACAATGTAGAAAAAAATAGATTAAATATTTATGTGTTTAATTTAGAAGTATGAGACTTGATTGAATATGTAGATTAACTTAACTAAAAATTAAGTTTAGATCGTTTGGAATTAAACACTGATTATGTCCAGCTAGCACAGCGCATGAGGTGTGGATTTGATTCTAGAGATAAATTTGATCGAATCAATGTTTCAAGTAACTATGAGAGATTTGATTTGAGTCCTAAATTATCATGCCCCCAGCCCGAGATCGCGAGCAAGAGGTCGCAGCAACCACCGCATACTTATGAAGAACTCTCTTCATAAGCATGCAAGGCATCTCATCACGATATCAATGATCACAGCAGAATAAATTCAAATAATTATTATTCAACTTTAATTCAAGTAATTAAATTAAATATCTTACATTCAATAAAATTTTATTAAAAATAAAATAATAGATCTAAGTTCAATGAAGTTGACAATGCTAAATCTCGCCTCTAAAAGCTCTGTCCCAATATTAATTCCCACGCTCGCAATTAATTATCTGAATCTAAAAAAAATAGAAAAAATAGAAATGAGCTAGATAGCCCAGTAAGTAACAAATATCTCAACTAGATATTTTAAATATTTATATAATTTTTAAGAACAATGCTATGAATAAACATAAAAACGTATTTCATGCTGATTCAATGCAAATCCAATCTTTTCAAATATTATAATATAATCATAAATCTGATTCGAATTAAAATACTCGTAACTCAACAGCCTCGACTATGACCAATGTTTAACTCCCATTGATGGGGTCCACTAAATACCAGCACACAACCTCCACTGGCAGGATCCACAAACACCAGCGCACAACCCCCACTGGTAGGGTCCACTAAATACCAGCGCACAATCCCTACTGGCAGGGTCCACTGAAACATAGTTAGGCTGAGAGCATAAATCTGATCTGTATCAAAATACTTTTGTATTATAACATATCATAATTTTTACTGAACATGTGCATAATCGACGAACCATAATATTTCAAAAGCACTTTTCTTTCAAAACATAATTTTATAAATCATGCATAATTTCAAAGAATAATTATTTATTTTCAAAATAAATATGAAATATCTCGAGAAGATGATTTATTACTTACCTTTCATAGAGTACTGAATGAACAGATCGACTAACTTCTAGGAGATTCTTCAGTGCCTATTATTCAAAATTATATTCTTATATTAATTTTAATTCAAAATTAAATCTAAACAAATCTCAAATCAAAATCTCACTTGAAATCGGACTCTTCCCTAAACTCGATCAAAATCATCAAAATGAAATCTTTCACTACGCTAATCTTAGAAGGATAACTTTAAGGAGAAAAATCTATGAAGAGAGAGAAACAATCTAGAGAGAAAAAATTCTAGAGAGAGAAAGTAGAGGGAGAAAGTCCAATTTTAGAGAGAGAAAGTAATGGTTCAAGCTGAGGGGAGAGAGAGAGAAAAATTTTCTCTCATATTTATTTATTTATCTATTTATTTATTTATTTTTTCTTTTTCTTTTTTCTTTTTCCTTTTCTATTTTTTTTCCTTTTTCTTTTTCTTTTTCTTTTTCTTCCTTCTTCTACTTTTTCTTTTTCTTCCTTCTTCTACTTCTTCCCATGGCCTCCATGGGTGAAAAAATATGAAACAAGGGACCGAATGGTCCCCTTATAAGGTTGGCTGACCGACGGTCGGTCGGCACGAGAATGGCCGGCAGCCGAAGGAGAGCGCACCGCCATCCGAAGGAACCCAAACCGATGGCCGACGACGACCACCGATGTTCGAAAATAAAAAAAAAATGAAACCTCTCCTACGACAAAATTTGACGACTCTGGTCATCGATGAACATGCACACCAGCACGAAAAGGAAGGGAGAGAAGAGAGGAAGAGAACCATATGCTTACCTCGAGCTCCGACAACCTTTCGACGAGGAATCGCGGCAAGCATGGTGAAGATTTTCACAGGCAATTTCTAGCAATCTTCATCGTTTCGCTCTAAGTTTTTCATGATGGAAGGAAGGGAGAAGAATCTCCCCCTTAAATAAAGCTGGAGGAGAGGAGTTTGACTCCTCTTTGATGAGGTTTCCGACTCCGATTAGAAGCTGATCGGGAGAAGAAGACTCCCTGCGGGAGTCTTCTTCATTTTTTTCTTTTCTTTTTTTTTTGGGACTTTTGGGTTTAAGGCCCAATGGGCCGGATGTTACATTCTTTCCTCCTAAAAATAAATTTTATCCTCGAAATTTTTTTTACCTGTCACCATTGCATTGGAAGCCTGTGTGTTCTATTGAGTAAGAGCATAAACTCTTCCTTGGATTTTAGAAATCTGTCCACCACCCTTGTTTTGTCCTTCATAAGTTCTTTGGCCAACTTATTTTTCAGTATTTAGTGGGCAGCTAGCAATTTTATGATCCATCTGACCACATTTGAAACAAGCACCTATATTCCAATGGCAATCCTTGTCTGTATGATTTTTGCCACATCTGGAGCACCGCTCACCATCAATCTGTTGAGTCTTATTATCTATTGCTCCCTTAGTAGAACTTCTGATATTTTTATTATTCTGCCCTTGTGTATCATTTGATTTTACTCTCTTTCTCTGCTTTCTTTCCCTTTCCATGCATTCTTCATTGACTTCTCTTTCAATTATCAGTGCTTTGTTTACCCCATTTGCATAAGTTGTCAATTCATACGGAACCACTTGTTTTTGAATCTTAGTTCTCAGTCCCATCTCAAACTTGTGAACACATTCTTGCTCACCATCCACTACTCTCGGAGTAAATTTTGCTAACTCTGTAAATTTTGCTTCATATTCAGTCACACTCATATCCTTTTACTTCAAATAAATAAACTCTTGCTCTTTCTGGATCCTTATACTCCGAGGAAAATACTGATCGTAGAATACAATCTGAAATCTTTCTCAGATAAGTATTTCGCCGTCTTGTTCATACTTGTGCTGTAGTCGCTGACACCAGTTGTATGCTTCTACTTGTAGTAAATAAGCTGCATATCGAATCTTTTCTTCATCATGACACTCTTGGACAGCGAAGGCCTTCTCCATCTCCATTATCCAGTTATCAGCCTCCAAAGGTTCAGTAGTCTCCTTGAAAGCTAGAGGAGCAAGCTTTTTAAATTCTGAAATGCTGTTCCATTGTACTGGTTGCTCTCCATGTTGTGGTGGTGGATGCTGATGTTGTTGTGTATCTCATTGTATCTGCTGTTGTTCAAGCATTTGCTGCTGTATTTGTTGTTGCATTTGTATCATCCCGATTAGGGTCTGCATTAACTGAGCCATATCTGATTCCTGACATGCTCTCGAAGTACTCCCATTAGGATCTATGACTCCCTCCTCCTGAGGGGTGCCACTGGTCAGATGGGGAGTGCTACCATCCCATGGTTGTGATGTCTCTCTTGCAATCCCTTGAGTAGTTCTTGTCATTCTACGGGAAGGCATAATAACCTAGTAGTAGTAAAATCTTATTAGATTCATTTATCTATTTGTTAGGATGGGTTTATTATGATGCTCATACTTTAACGTCTCAATATTTCTAATGTCTACCCACCTACACTCATACTATGTCTAATTCTATGTGTCATAATCTATCCACTTATGCTCTGATACCATATTAATTGTCATGCCCCCGGCCCGAGATCACGAGCAGGAGGTCGCAGCAACCGCCACATACTTATGAAGAACTTTCTCCATAAGCATGCAAGGCATCTCATCATGATATCAATGATCACAGTGGAATAAATTCAAATAATTATTATTCAACTTTAATTCAAGTAATTAAATCAAATATCTTACATCCAATAAAGTTTCATTAAAAATAAAATAATAGATCTAAGTTCAATGAAGTTGACAATGCTAAATCTTGCCTCTAAAAGCTCTATCCCAATATTAATTCCCATGCTCGCAATTAATTATCTGAATCTGAAAAAAATAAAAAAAAAATGAGCTAGATAGTCCAGTAAGTAACAAATATCTCAACTAGATATTTTAGATATTTATATAATTTTCAAAAATAATGCTATGAATAAACATCAAAATATATTTCATACTGATTCAATGTAAATCCAATCTTTTCAAATATTATAATATAATCATAAATCTAATTCGAATTAAAATACTTGTAACTCAACAGCCTCGACTATAACCAATGTTTAACCTCTATTGGCGGGGTCTACTGAATACCAGCACACAACCCCCACTGACAGGGTCCACAAACACCAGCGCACAATCCCCACTAGTAAGGTCCACTAAATACCAGCGCACAACCCCCATTGGCAGGGTCCACTGAAATATAGTTAGGTTAAGAGCATAAATCTGATCTGTATCAAAATACTTTTGTATCATAACATATCCTAATTTTCACTGAACATGTGCATAATCGATGAACCATAATATTTCAAAAGCACTTTTCTTTCAAAACATAATTTTATAAATCATGCATAATTTCAAAGAATAATTATTTATTTTCAGAATAAATATAAAATATCTCGAGAAGATGATTCGTTACTTACCTTTCACAGAGTACTGAATGAACAGATCGACTAACTTCTAGGAGATTCTTCAGTGCCTATTATCCAAAATTATATTCTTACATTAATTTTAATTCAAAATTAAATCTAAACAAATTTCAAATCAAAACCTCACTTGAAATTGGACTCTTTCCTAAACTCGATCAAAATCATCAAAATGAAATCTTTCACTACGCTAATCTTAGAAAGATAACTTTAGGGAGAGAAATCCATCAAGAGAGAGAAATAATCTAGAGAGAGAAAGTAAAGAGAGAAAATCCAATTTTAGAGAGAGAAAGTAATGGTTCAGGCTGAGGAGAGAGAGAGAAAAATTTTCTCTCATATTTATTTATTTATCTATTTATTTATTTTTTTCTTTCCTTTTTCTTTTTCTTTTCCTTTTTCCTTTTCTTTTTCTTTTTCCTTTTTCCTTTTCTTTTTCTTTTTCTTCCTTCTACTTTTTCTTTTTCTTCCTTCTTCTACTTCTTCCCGTGGCCTTCATGGATGAAAAAATATGAAACAGGGGACTGAATGGTCCCCTCATAAGGTTGGCCGACCGGCGGTCGGCCGGCATGAGAATGGCCGGCAGTCAGAGGAGAGCGCACCGCCATCCGGAGGAACCTAAACCGATGGCCGGCGACAACCACCGACGTCCGAAAATTAAAAAAAATGAAACCTCTCCCACGATAAAATTTGATGACTCTGGTCACCGACGAACGTGCACACCGGTACGGGAAGGAAGGGAGAGAAGAGAGGAAGAGAACCATATGCTTACCTCGAGCTCCGACGACCTTTTCGATGAGGAATCGTGGCAAGCACGGTGAGGATTTTTACAGGCGATCTTCGCCATTTCGCTCCAAGTTTTCCATGATGGAAGGAAAGGAGAAGGGTCTCCCCCTTAAATAGAGCCGGAGGAGATGAGTTTGACTCCTCTCCGATGAGGTTTCCGACTCTGATTAGGAGCCGGTCGGGAGAAGAAGACTCCCTACTGGAGTCTTCTTCATTTTTTTCTTTTTTTTTGGGCTTTTGGGTTTAAGGCCCAATGGGCTGGATGTTACAAGATCATTTGGAATTAAACACTGACTATGTCCAGCTAGCACAGTGCATGAGGTGTGGATTTGATTCTAGAGATAAATTTGATCGAATTAATATTTCAAGTAATTATGAGAGATTTGATTTGAGTCCTAATTAATTTAGGTCTGATCTAATTTAATTGGACTTAATTTTATGAAGGCTTGATTGCATTAATTTATCAAGTTAGACTTGGACAAGAATCCTAATTGGATTGGGATTAGCAGCTTTTTGAAATTGATTCGAATCAGATTTGAATTGGATTCGAATTAAATTCAAATCTGAACCAAATCTGATTTGGTCTATTTATCCATATTTCTCAGCTATTCTCTCACCATGCAAGCTGACCAAGATGGTGAAAAGTCTCCTTACGGCATGCGGCATGAAAAGAGAGTGCAAGTTGGCACCTCTCCTACTTGGCTTAGGAATCCTTATATTTTAGGGAGTTTGAATTTGATTTAAATATGGAGAGTCCTACTCCTAACATCTAAAGGAGTTTGATTTAATTTAGGATCTCTTGTTTACTTAAGAAGGGGTGTGGAGAAGAGAAAAAACAATCAACCCTTGGCCTAGGCATGGAGATCTCTTTTGGTGTGGGCATCCCCTCGCTCTTGGGCGTCACCTCTCCCTGGGCTTCTTTCTTCTCTTAGATGTCCTCCCTCCCCTTGATGTGGTGGTGTGTGGGCTGTTTCAAGGTCTTGAAATCAGATCTCAAGGCTTCATCTCCTTCCTCTCTAAAGAAGACATTCATCCCTCTCTTCTACAGAGTTTGACGTGCATGCGAAGTAGAGGATCCGCGCATCCGGATCTCGCGAAACCAATTGATCAAGGAGCTTCTTCAATCTTGTTTTTTTTCTACTATAAATTAAGATAAAATTTTATAAATATTATAAAAAATTTTAATTACTAATCTATTCTTCTCTTCTAGCATTTGATGCGATCGAACAAAATTTTCTTTCAATTAGTATCAAAGCTTGTATGTCATGATCACATAGTCTAATTTTAAGAATTTTTTAATTTTTTTGATCTAATTTTTATTCAAAATTTTTGATGTAATTAAACCTTTGTTTCATCTAATATCTTTTGTATATTTTCATCTGGTTTTGACCAGAGTATTGAATCAAAATCAGTCCCTGAATCCAGTCTGCTGAAAATCTATTTTAGTAAAAATTTTCTATACATATTTTTGTATTGATTTAATACCTCATTATGCATAGATTTAAATCTATTTTTTATAGATTTTTTATGATATAATTTAATTAGAGAATGGAGGTTTGAATCAGGCTCGGATCTAAATTTGTTTGATAGAGTTTTAGATCTGATTTCATCACAATATCTGTGCATGTTTGATCACATCTCTAACCAAAATTTTTCTATACAATCATACAAATATTTGAAATAAACTTCTATATTATTTCATATCTAATTTAATATTTTTATATACTATATAAAAGTAGGTTCAGATCTGAAATATACTTATGCATTGATCTAATAAGATTATATACACATCATACTTGCATAATCATGTGCATACATGGATTGCATGATAATTTACATGTTTATGTAATTAATTGTTGAAATTAGATCAGATCTTAGTAGCCTAGTACTCGAATCAAGAAGATCACTGAACCATTTGGTCATAAGAGTAAGTAGGGTTTAAAGATCCTCTCCTCCTATTTGATGGGGTATTCTTATGACGTGTAGGATGCTATTGTGATCAAGTCTCATGATGAAGAATAGTAAAAAAAATTAAATTTATTTTAATCATGAATATGTTTAAATCAAATCTAAAGTGATTTATGATTAATTATAATTTTAATAAAATAAATTTAGATATAAAAATTAGATTTTATGATCTGAATTGTATGTTGCATATGATATAAAAATCTAAATTTTTTTTGATATATATGATGTATACATGAAATTTAGATAAAATTGATACATATTTAATTATTAAATATAAATTAAAAATTATAATTTTAGTTTGAAACATATGGTATACTTCACTTGAAATCCTAGTAGAATAATTTTACTAATTGAAACACACATTTTATATACTTAGTATGGAATTAAGTTTTAAAAAGATCTAGATTTAAGAATTGAAGATCTTAAGATACCTCATAAATTGATAGGCAATGGGTTAGCATGAATTAGATTTTCTAACTGGGTTAGGCCTAGGGTTAGAAACAAATATAGATCAATTAAAAAAATTGATTAAATCTAATCAAATATTGAATTAGATTAGGTCAAAATTTTTCTGGATCAACCTTAATAGTTGTAGCTTGATCAAGTCCATATTTTTGACCATACCAATTGGACCATGATCATAGCTTAATGGTTTTGCCCAAGTCCTTTGGCAGACTGAATTGAAACTAATCGAATAATTAGTGTCTAAAATAAGTTTGGCAATATTGTATGGCAATTTGATTGGTAGTTTTTGAAGAAAAAGTAGGACAGTTCTATGCATGCAATTTTAAAATTTTACAGCGAATCTTGATAAATTATATAATTTTAACCTATATTCATGCATAAGATCTAATCTAAACCACTAAGCCAAGACCTATGATATGATTAAATATGAGATTAAGATCTAAAAAATAAAAATCTATATCAATCATATCGATACTCTAGATTAGATCTAACCCTTAGATCTAATCAAACCTGATTTAATGAGTTTAGAACTCATTACTGAAGTGCGGGTTGCTGATCTCCATAATTGTATCATATGGATTGGAGTTTTTTCAGATTGTTTGCAGCCACACAAAGATGTCTGGCCTCTATAGATGGTCCACATGAAGAATGGTTGCTGATCAGGCTCCTTGGGAGTGCTAGCTCGCATAGATCTTTGATGGATGATCTTCTTCTTCTTCCTTTGATCTCTTAGACACTCTAAAGAGGTAGAAGAATTAATGGAGAAAGAGAAGAGAGGAGAGAGCTATGTAGAAGAAATTAACTTTCATCTATTTCTCATATGGGGCATCCAACTATTGGACCCCCTTTAAATAGTTGGGGCTAGGGTTTAGGGTTAAGAGGGGGTGCCAACAATCTCCATGCCAACCACCATATGGGGCATCCCAAATTTTGTAAAAATATGTGATGGTGTGAGAAAGAAATCAAATCTTTCTCACACCAACCAATATCTCAATGCACATGAAGAAAAAAATATTTGGTGCCACCATTCTTTCCTAAAAAAACTGTTATCTTTTCTTCTTACCTCCTTATCCTTGATTTAGATCGAATCCAAATCAGGAAAGAGATAAGACCCATGACTCATCATGTGCAGCCCACCCCTCTTGCACCCTCCTTTCTCATGCCCAAAATATTTCACGCAAAACTTATTTTGCATTAAAGGAATGGCATGGGACCTAGGGCATGCGCAAGGGAGAGAGTTCTAGTTGACTGGGACTCTTTATTTCTTATTTGATTTCAAACCAAATCAGATTTAGTTTGAACCTAATGAGAGGAATGAATCTAATCTAATTAGGAATGCAATCATCTTAATAAATTTCTAACCTAATTAGAAATTAACTGAACCCAAGTCCTAATCAAATTAGGAACAAGTTTCGCTTACAATTAGGCTTAAACAAATCAAAACCAATCTAAGTCAAACTGAATCCAATTCAATTAAACTTGATCCAAACCACTTTGCTCAATCAAATTGAGTCAATTAGCAATCTAATTACTAATAAATCTTCCATAAATAGTAGAGTCCCATCTAGTGGGACTCTTCTCTAGAGTCCCAGTCCAGTGAGATTTTTCACTAAAGTCCCAACCTAATGGGACTCTTCAGCCATCCGATCAGATTGAATCTTCTAATGTGCGTGACCCCGTAGGTTCGAACCTAAGCTGGTAGCATAGAAATAAATTTTTATACTAATCGATATAACCATTAATGAGATCCAATATTTGGATAGATCGAAAGATTACAAAGCAATATTCTAGAACCTACTGGCATATGGTTACCATATAATTCATCCTTTTAACCATAATGAAGGGAAGAGAAACTATTTCTCTTCAGATAGCCCAGATTGTATCTAAATTTTTTTTATTAATTTATATGAATAAAGATCAAATTTTTACCTAATTTGCAGCAAAACTAGAGATCAAATCTTTAAAAATCTGAAACAAACCTTTGCGGAAGCCTAAAAGTGCAGATCCTTACCTTCGTATACATGCCAGACAATGCAGGAAAGCGGGATGAATTCTGATCAAATCACCTTCGCAACACGATCAAACGAGAGAGGAGAGGTGCTGGTGTGACACCTCATACTAGCAAGGAGGACACCCAAGATGGGTGCCATGCCAAAGAGAAAGGGGGTGGCCACAAGGGATATGCCAAGGGAGAAAGAAGGGCTTCTCTCTTCTCACGCCTCTCTCTCTCTTTCTCTCTTCTCTCAATCTGATTTATTTCTTATGTATCCACAGGTAGAGACTCTTTCTATTTATAGATAATTCTCATGACCCAATAAGTATAGAACTTCTAACTCAAACATACGTTGAATCAGTCCAATACTCATGAAAGAAGGACTCCTACATGAGAGAATTAGAACCACACAAGGTGCCCACAATGCACCCATTCCCACACTCTTATGGGACACCCACAACCAGCACCATTTCAGATGCTAGTTGGCCCAAGAGAGAGAAGAATCCTAGTGCAAGTGGGATTCCTAATATCTCATCTAAAATGGATCCAATTCGAATCCAATTCGAAGCTGGTTTGAAATAATCTTGAAAAGTTGTTAATTCTAAACTCTTTAGGACTTTTATACCAAATCTAACATAAATTTTAGATCCAATTAAATCTAATTAATTCAGATCTAATCTAAAATTAATTAATACTTAAATTTAATCTCTCATTACTTCATAGATCATAGATCAGAAACTGTTCATCTCTGAGATCGAACCCGAACCTCATATATAGTGCTAGTTAGACATAATCAACTCTTCAATCCCGTTTGACCCATAACTTAATTCTCAATCAAGTTAGCTTATATGTTTCATCAAATCAAATACTTTCTAATTGGACATATAAACATAGGTTAATATTTTTTTACGGTGTCTGACTTGTATACGTGACTCCATAGTTTCAAATACTAAGTCGGTAGCACAGGAACCGATTCCTGTACTAATCGAGATACCATCTAGCAATGGTTTCTGATATCTAGATAGGTCGAATTATCACAAAAAAATATTCTAGAATCTATGCACATGGTTACCGCCTAATTCATTCTGTTGACCCTGAATGCTCTATGATGGTCTCAAGTTAACTATCAACCGAGATTGCTTCATTCACATTGTATTTCAACCTTCCAAATCTATTTTATAGATTATCCTGGCCAAGGCTTTACTAAATTGAAATATAGTGATACATCAGCTCCAATAATCCAAAGGGATCAATTTCATATTGATGCACATACAGACTTTATAAGTACCTGACTGTACCCAATAGCCTTCCATCACTGTATTAGAAATCTAGATAGTCCAGCATGAAAGCACAGTGAGTTGCTTGCAAGTTGCTATGGTAATCTTAGATCTGAAGAATACTTACACCCATATGCTTCGTGAGCAATTCTTGATAGTAGAACACTCAGCAGGTGAGCTACTTGTTTGGTTACGATGTACTCCTACATCTCACCTGTATATCATATTAGTATCACCACACTTCTTGGTTAAGAGGACAACCAACCCATATGGAACACAATGACCTCTACTCGATAAACATCATCATCCTGTAATGACGTATCATTTAGTCATGAACATGTTTAAGAACTATATGATAAATCTTCTTTTTATCGTACACTACATAGTTCTAAGGACTTCATCACAACATAAGAGTTTTATAAGAAAGATGTAACTTTGTGATGAAAAATACCAGAATAACTTTTATTCATTAATTAATAATTCTATATAAAAAAAACTTAATCATCACATGATCGATTTTAGGACATAACTCCTAACAACTCTCACTTGGACTAAAGTCAATTAGTGCAGTATCTTATACCCATCTTTTATTTGAAATCATCGAACTCTTTGATCCCAAGAGCTTTAGTGGGGGGTCAGCTAGGTTTCTCTTTCCGTAGATCTTCTAAAGTTTGATGTCACCTTGATTCATGATCTCTCATACCAGGTGATAGCGGTGCAGAACATATTTAGTGCGATAGTGTGACTTTGGTTCTTTCACCTGAGCTATGGCACTGGAGCTGTCACAGTATAGCAGAATAGGGCCATCAATAGATGGTGTAACTCCCAACTCGGTGATAAATTTTAGTAACCACATCGCTTCCTTTGCAGCATTCGATGTAGCATTGTATTCCACTTCGCATACAGAATTGACCATAATATGTTGCTTAGAACTCTTGTAGCAAACAACTCCTCCATTCGAAGTAAATACGTAGCCTAACATGCTTCTGCTGTCATCACAATCTGACTGAAAACTAAAATCAGTATATCTCATAAGTTTCAAGTCAGTGTCTCTATAGATAAGTCATTGATCTTTAATATTTTTTAAATACTTAAGAATTACTTTTGCAATCTTCTAATACTCCTCACTCAGATCAGACTGGTAGCTACTCACTATCCCTAGTGAATAAGCCACATCCAACCTCATACACATCATAGTATATATAATGAATCCTACTATTGAAGCATATAGTATTCTACTCATATGCTCTCTCTTCTTAGGAGTTGTCAGATAATTCTTCTTGGACAGAGTAATTTCATGACCTATTGGAAGATAGCCTCTCTTGAAATTATCCATATTGAACCTCTTCAACACGGTATTGATGTACGTAGATTGGGACAATCCAAACAACCTTCTAGATCTATCCCTATAGATCTTCGTCTCTAGGATATAGGAAGCTTCTCCCAAGTCCTTCATGAAGAACTGTGAGGATAACCATAGCTTCATACTCTGCAAAGTCGAGATATCATTTTCAAGTAACAATATGTCATCCACATAGTATAAGGAAGATGACTACAGAATAGTTAGCCTACTTGTAGATGCAAGGCTCTTCTCTATTTCTAATGAAGTCATATATTTTGATCACCTTATCAAAATGCATGTTCCAACTCCTAGACACCTGCTAAAGTCTATAAATAGACCTATTCAACTTGTACACTTTCGACTCATCTGTAGATGTGAACCCTTCAGGCTGTATTATAACACCTCTTCTTCCAACTCCTTATTAAGAAAAGTAATTTTGACATCCATTTGCCAGATCTCATAATCTAAGTATGTAGCGATAGCAAGTATAATCTGGATGGACTTAAGCATCACCATAGGAGAGAATATCTGATCATAGTCAATACCATAATGCTAACGGTAACCTTTGGCAACTAGACGGGCTTTATAGGTCTCTATCTTTTCGTCTGCTCCTCTTTTTCTCTTGAAAATCTATTTACACCCTATAGATTTTATCCCTACAGACAGATCAACTAGTGTCCATACATCATTGATCTCCATGAACTCCATCTCGGACTTCATGGCCTTAAGCTATTTTTGGGAGTCAGGCCATTGCATGGCCTCCATATAGGTGATCGGATCCTTATCGTTCTCATCAAGTTCGATGGGATCATCATCCTGGATTAATAAATCATAATATTTGTCTGACTGATGTGGTACTCTATTGAATCTCCTTAATGGCATCTTTACTGGCTCCAGATTTGATTCTCCAATCAAATCTATTTTTGTGTGTGTCGGTCCTTCCACCTTATGAACTTCATCAAGTTCAATTTTACAGGTATTAGTTCCTTCACTAAGAAATTTTTTTTCTAAAAAGACTGTTCGACTGCTGACAAACACTTTTTGTTCTGCAGTAAGGTAGAAGTAGTACCCTTTAGTTTTCTTTGGATACCCTATGAATAAGCATCTATCAGACTTCGGTCCAAGCTTATCTATCTTTAAATACTTGACATAAGCTGAACACCCTCAGACCTTAAGGTATGAGAGCACCGACTTACGCTCAGTCCATATCTCATATGAGGTTTTATCGATAGACTTGCTCGGCACCTTATTTAGAATGTAGCAGATAGTTTCTAGGGCATATTTTCAAAAAGAGATTAACAGACTCACAAAGCCCATCATAGATCGAAACATGTTTAATAAGATACGATTCCTCTTTTCGGACACCTTATTATGTTGTGGTGTTTCAAGAGGGATCCACTGTAAGAGAATCTCATTCTCTTCTAGATATGTCAGGAAGTCACTGGTGAGGTATTCACCTTCTCGGTCTGATTGAAGGGTCTTAATACTCTTTCCAGTCTATTTTTCTATTTTAGCATGAAATCATTTGAATATTTGAAATGATTCTGACTTATGCTTCATAAGATAGATATATCCATATCTCGATAGGTCATCTATAAACATAATGAACTAGTAGTATCCTCCTCTGGTACTTATGTTCATAGATCCACATACATTAGTATGTATTAAACCTAGGACATCATTGGCTCTTTCACCTTTTCCCTTAAAAAGTAACTTACTCATCTTATCAAGTAAACAAGATTCGTAGGTTGGTAAAGATTCATAATCATCTATTTTAAGGGCATGTTTCTTGATCAATCTGTCAATCCTACTCTTGTTCACATGATCAAGCCTATAATGCCAAATGTAAGATTCACTAATATTATCTAATTTAGGATATTTGCTGGCTGTGTATATTATACTAACATGCCATGATATTATGTATATATCATGTTTTAATTATCCACACATAATTGCAATATCATTCATAATGATATCATAAAAATCATCCTTTACTATAAACTTGAAACCAAATTTGGTCAAAAGGCCTATAGAGATGATATTCATCAAAAAGAAGGGACAAAAATGACAATCATTTAATATGATACTACTAGACTCAAAGACAAGCTGCAAAGTTTTCAAGATCAGAATTGGAACAAGATTTTCATCTCCAACATTAAGGAACCGCTTGCCCTCACAAAACTTTCTATTTACCTATAGTCCCTGCAATAAATTGCATATATTAATCAGACTTTTGGTATCTAATATCCAGATAGTAGTATCACAAATAGAAAAATTATAAGAAGTTATCATATAAGTATCTTGTGAAGCAATCGTTTACTTCTTTCTCCTATTTTTAGGCCTGTTTGGGTCAAGGATGGCTATGTAAGTAGGACAATTCTTTTTTCAATGATCCAGCTTCTTACAGAAGAAGCATTCTACCTGGCTCTTATCAATTTTTGATGTTTTGCTTTGCTTAGGATCAATGGCATGAGATTTTTGTATATTTTTCTTATTTTCTCTCCTAGAGGATCGACACCCTGCAGATGAACCTCCCACTAAATTCATCGGCTCTTTCTGGAGCTGGTGGTTTTTCTCAAAAGTCTGCAGTAATTCTAGTAAACTATGATAGTTCACTACAAACTTCATCATTCTATAATGACTGAGAAAGAGTAGGTAGGATTTTGATAGTGAATTGAGAAAAGTATTTTTGCCTAACTGTTCATATAACGAAAAGCTAAGTTTGCTAAGACGTTCAATCTGCTCAATCATGTACAATACATGATCGATGACTGAAGCTCCCTCTTGCATATGGACATTGAACACTGTGTAGGAGATTTTATCTCTCCACATCCATAGAGATGTCGAAAGACTCATTTCATATTTGAATGATCTTCTCTAGCTGCGCATCCTCGAACTTATGGCTAAGTTTATCGTTCATAGCTGCCCTCATCATGCAATGCACAGTCATGCAGTCATTGAGCCATTTTATGTAAGTGTCTCTCATAGCACGAGGAGCATTGGCAGAAGGTTCTCTAGGTATCTCATCCATAAGGACGTATAAAATCTTCTCATGCTCCAAGATGATCTTCAACTTTCGATACCAGTTATCGAAGTTGGATCTGTTGATGTCCAACAACGAATAGAGGGATAGTGTGTTGGCCATAACTGAAAGAAAAAATATAAGCCTATTAGTATATGAATTATTTTAATCTTAAAGATATGGACTTTAGTCTAAAGGTTCTTTCACTATTTTTATGAATTGATAGCCTCTACCTCCAACTTGAAGAAATACATTAATTCTTTAGTGAGTACTAGAATCCACATAGACTGCATTCGGGTCCAAGTATGGCTCGACCAATCCTAGTACATCTATGGGTAGGTTCAAAACTAATTGTTTCTCCAAATAATTTTTAGCAATTAGGTTTTGCCCTAGGCATCACTTCAGCAAGTGTGTGGTGCCTCCACTGAAAATTCTGATTAGATCTAACCATTAACATGACAATACCAAGTACACCCAACAAATGGATGTCTAGGCCTGTATGTAGTTTGGCCAACCTGAGCATTGATCTAAAGGTACATCATGTGATTTATGATGGATGATAATTTCAATACATAATAGACATCAGGCATGTGGCACCTCCAATGCCTATTTAGAATATTGGACTCATTATCACGCACCTTAATGGGAGGCTATAACCAAGTTATCTCATAACTCTATCATTTTATAGATCTAATAATTTAGAGGGTTTGATTTCATTGACTTAAGAATAAGAGAAGAAGTTGACCTGCAAGCTACAAATCCTCCCACTGACTTCACCAAGTCATTTAGGAGATTAGACATAAGCTGGTCTAAATACACCTAAATCAGTCACACTGATTAACCTTAATGGCATGGGTCTGCAAGAATCGACTATCGACCTAATCAAAATATAATCTACCATGTTAGCCACGTAAGTGAGATCAGTGGAAGGGATGTGCACTTAGCTCATCATAGACACATCTAGGTAAATATCTCCCAATTAAAAATTACTTGATCGAATCTGCTAAACTTATCTTAGACACCAACTGATTAATTAGTTTTAATTTGATTCACTAAAAGATTCGGGCTCAACCACGGAGCCATGATCATGGTCCATTTATTAGGGTCAAATACATGACTTGATCAAACTTCAACTATTGAGATTGATTTAGAGAAATTCGGATCAAATCTAATTCAACACTTGATTAGATTTAATCAATTTCTCTATTTGATCTATATATATTTCTAACCCATTAGAAGGACCTAATTCAAGCTAATCTTTTACCCATCAATTTATGTGCTGTCTTAATAATCTTCAATTCTCAAATCTAGATCATTCAAATTTAATTCAAAATTAAGTATGTAAAATGTGTGTTTCAGTCTATAGAACTATTCTATTAGAATTTTAGATGAAGCATACCATATATTTCAATTCATAAAAATAAATTTTTATAATATGTTTAACAATTAAACATGTATAGGTATGATCTAAACTTCATACATACATCTCATGCATCATGACAACTTTTAGATCAATACTGATTACATCTTATATAACATACTATTCAGATTTAAAATAATTTTATATCTAAATTTTATCTTATTGTAATGAATTATAAATTACTTGAGATCTAATCTAAATATATTTATGATCAAAATAATTCATAAAAATCTATTCATTTTTTTTTTCATGATACCGGATCATAATGATACCCCTACACGTCATAAGAGAATCCATCGAATAGACAAAAGAAAGATTAATCTCTTTGATCTCTTATGACTGGATGGTTTGGTAGTCCCATCAATCCAAGTATTAGGCTACTAAGATCTGAAATCTAATTTTATATATAATTACATCAACATGCAATTATTGATAAAATAATTTTATGTCATGAACATGTCCTTGATCTTATCAATCATATTTTTCATCTAATCTAATTAGATTTGATGCATCATATACATCACATCAGATCTAAAATATATCTTATACTGAATATAAAATATTAATTTTAAATTTAATATCATATAAAAAATTAATTAGATGCAAACATGAATGCATAAAGATCAAATTTTTGATAAAATCTATTTTGGTGTAGTGCTAAATTTTGATAGGATTCAGATCTAAATATCCATCAAAACAGATCTAATTTATATCTGAAATAAGTCCCACTTCATAATAAAAATAATAATATTAAAATTTTATTAAAATAAATTTAAAATAAATTTTAATTTACATTGTTATCTTATCAAAAATTCAATAAGCAACAAAATTCTGTTATAACAATCTTATAACAACTTTAATTAACAATTGATTAGGCTCATCTAATCCAATCAAAATCAGATAAAAAATTTTATATAAATATATTTAAATTAGATTTAATATCTAATATAAAATTTTAATTCTATGCAATATGTAATTAATCCAAAAAAATTCAGATATGCCTGCATGTATTTCAATCCTGCTTTGATACCAATTGAAGGGAAGGAAAATTATTTCTTTTAGGATAGCCCAGGTTGTGTCAAAATTTTTTTATTAATCTAGATGAATAAAGTTCAAATCTTTACCTGATTAGCAATAGAATCAAAGATCAAATCTTCAAAAATCTGAAACAAACCTTCATGGAGGTCTAAAAATGCAGACCCTCTACTTCGCATACACATCAGACAACATAGAAAAGTGGGATGAACTCCGATCAAATCACCTTCACAACCTGACCAAACGAGAGAGAAGAGATGCTGGTGTGATGCCTCATACCAGTAAGGAGGATGCCCAAGATGGTTCCCATGCCAAAGAGAAAGGGGGCGGCCACAAGGGATATGCCAAAAGAGAAGGAAGGGCTTCTCTCTTCTCACACCTCTCTCTCTTTCTTTCTTCTCTCAATCTAATTTATTTCTTATCCATATATAGGTAGAGATCTTTTTTACTTATAGATAATTCTTATGACCTAATAAATATAGAACTCCTAATTCAAATATTCTTTGAATCGATCTAATACTCATGAAAGAAAGACTCCTACATGAGATAGAATTGGAACCACACAAGGCGCACACAATGCATTCATTCCCACACCCTTATGGGACACCCACAACCAGCACCATTCTAGGTGCTGGTCAGCCCAAGAGAGAGGAGAATCTCAGTGCAAGTGAGATTTCTAATATCTCATCCTAAATGGATCCGATTCAAATCCAATTCGAAGTTAGTTCAAAATAATTTTGAAAGGCTGTCAATCCCAAACTCTTTAGAACTTTTGTACCAAGTCTAACTTGAATTTTGGATCCAATTAAGTCTAATTAATTCATATCTAATATAAAATTAATTAGTACATAACTTCAATCTCTCGTGTGCTCCATGGATCATAGATAAGAAACTACTCATCTCGGGGATCGAACCTGAACCTCATGTATAGTGCTAGCTAGACATAGTCAACTCTTCAATCCCATTTGACCCATAACTTAATTCTCAATCAAATTAGCTTATATATTCAATCAAGTCAAGTACTTCTAAAGTGGATACATAAATATAGGCTAATACTTTTCTATGGTGTCTGACTTCTGTGCGTAACTCCATAGGTTCAAATACTAAGCCAGTAGCATAAGAACCGATTCCTGCACTAATCGAGATACCATCTAGCAATGATTTTTAACATCCAGATAGGTCAAATTATAACAAAAGAATATTCTAGAACCTATACATATGGTTATCGTATAATTCATCTTTTTGATCCTGAATGCTCTAGGATGGTCTCAGGTTAACTGTCAACTAAGATTGCTTTATCCACATTGTATTTTAATCTTTCAAATCTACCTTATGGATTATCCTGGCTAAGGCTTTACTAAATTAAAATACAATGATATATTAGCTCCAATAATTTAGAGAAATCAATTCTATCTTGATCCACATACAGTCTTCGTAAGTACTTGACTGTACCCAATAGCCTTCCATCACTGTATTAGAAATTCAGATAGTTCGACATGAAAACACAGTGAGTTGCTTGCAAGTCACTATGATGATTCTAAGTCTGAAGAAACTTATACCCATATGCTTCGTGAGCAGTTCTTAACAGTAGAAACTCAGCAGGTGAGTCACTTGTTTAGTGACGATATACTCCTACATTTCATCTGTATGCCATACCAGTGTCACCACACTTCTTGATTAGGAGGACAACTAACCTATATGGCATACAACGACCTCCACTCGATAAATATCATCATCCTGTAATAACATATCATTTGATCGTGAACATGTTTAAGAACAATATGATAAATCTTCTCTTTATCGTACACTAACATAGTTCCAAGGATTTCATCAAAATATAAGAGTTCTATAAGGAAGATGTAACTTTGTGATGAAAAATATTAGAATAACTTTTATTCATTAATTAATAATTTATATACAAAAAAAAACTCAATCTTCATATAATTAATTTTAGGACACAATTTCCAACACCTAATGCTCAAGGTGACCTAGGGTTTAACTGTCAATCTTAAAATAGTCAACCATATTGTATTTCAACCTTTCAAATCCATTACATAGATTATCTTGATCAAGATTTTACTAAATTAAAATATGCTGATGCATTACCTCCTATTTATTCAGAGAGATCAATTCCATCTTGACTTACGCACCGACTCGACAAGTACTTGATTGCACCCAAAAATCTTCTATCACTGAATTAAAAATTTAGATGGTCCAGTACCAAAGTAAGTGAGTTGCTTACAAGTCACCATGATGATCTCAGGTCAGAGGAATACTTATACCCATACTCTTTATAAGCTACTCTTGATAACAGAGTGCTCCGCATTTAATCACGTTCGATGCGAATATACTTCTGTATTCCACCTGCATGCCATACCAGTGTCTCTACACTTCTTGATTAAGAGAACAACCAATCTATATGACACACAATGACCTATACTTGATATTGCTATCATCCTATTAACAACATATTATTTGGTCATGAATATATTTTAAAGACTAAATGATAAATCCTTCTTTGTTGATCAAAAATAGTCCTAAGGACTTCATCACAATATAGGAGTTCAAAAAAGATGGACAAAATATGATGAAAAAATTAAATAACTTTTATTAATATAAATTTATATATAATTTATAAATATGAGCATAATCATCAACAAACTGACGATTGACTTTGGGACATAATTTTCAACAACTCTCACTTGGACTAAAGCCAATTGGTACAGCATCGTATACCCATCTTCGACTTGTGATCATTGAACTCTTTGATTTTGAGAGGTTTAGTAAATGGGTCGGCCAGGTTCTCCTTTCCATCGATCTTCTGAAGGTCAACATCACTTCAATCCATGATCTCTCAGATAAGGTGGTAGCAATACAGAATATGCTTGGTGCACTGATGGAACTCAGCTTTTTGGCTTGAGCAATGGCTCCAGTGCTGTCACAGTATAACAGGATAGGGCCATCAATGGAGGGTGCTACTCTTAGCTCATCAATGAACTTTCACAGCCACATAGCTTGCTTTACAGCATCGAATGCTGCGATATACTCTACCTCGTAAATAGAGTCGATCACGGTGTGCTGTTTGAAATTTTTCTAGCAGATTGCTCCATCATTTGAGGTAAAAATATATCCCAACACACTCTTGCTATCATCATGATCTGACTGAAAGCCAAAGTTGGTGAACCCCACTAGTTTTAAGTTAGTTTCCCCATAAACAAGTCATTGGTCCTTAGTATTTCTCAAATACTTAAGGATGGTCTTCATGACCTTCCAGTAATTTTCTCTTGGATCAGATCGGTATCTATTGACTACCCCTAGTGAGTATGCCATGTCTGATCTTGTATATATCATGGCATACCTTATAAAATCTACTGTTGAAGTATATAAAATTTTATTCATACGCTCTCTCTCTTGAGGAGTTGTCAGACAATCCCTCTTTGAGAAAAAAACTTCATGGCCTATCGGGAGATAGCCTTTCTTAAAATTTTTCATGCTAAACTGTTTCAGCACGATGTCTATGTACGTAGACTGGAACAATCCAAGCAATATTTTTGATTTATCTCTATAGATCTTCATTCCAAAGATGTAGGATGCTTCTCCCAGATCTTTCATAGGGAAATGAGATGATAACTAAACTTTTATTTTCTTGTAATGCAAGGATGTCATTCTCGATTAAGAGAATGTCATCCACATACAGAATAAAAAAAAGAACCACAGAGTTGTTTACCTATTTGTAAATGCAGGATTCTTCTCCATTCCTAATGAAGCAATACGTTCTAATAACCTTATCAAAATATAGGTTCCAACTCCTAGATACCTGCTTTAATCCATAGATAGATCTCTAAAGCTTGCACACTTTGGACTCATCTGTGGATATAAAATCTTTAAGTTGTATCATATACATCTCTTTTTTCAGCTTTCCATTTAGAAAAGCTATTTTTATATCTATTTGTCAGATTTTATAGTCCATATGTACTGCTCTCGCAAGCATAAATTGAATGAATTTGAGCATTGTTAAAAAAGAAAATATCTCATCATAGTCAATACCATAACGCTGACGATAATCTTTGACAATCAAATGGGCTTTATGAAGAAAAAAATCACTTTTTTTTTTGTAGGATCTTCTAGATTTCATCAAATCTGGGATGAAATAATTTAAAAATTTTATCCTACGCTATTTTAGATCTAATGTCTATTAGATCTAATTTTATTATTTGATATTTAAAATCTAAAATTAAATCTAAAAGTATGAGAAGTATAGACAACCTCAAGGATAATCTGCTTACCCTATAGATGATCTCAGCACAGCCCGAGGTTCTGATGTAGCCATGCAAGCGCCTGGCCTCTACCGATATCCACTCAGGTAGGACCTAGAATGTCTTCTCCTTGTGAATCTATGCTCCAAAAATTAGATCTCTATCTGATTTGGAAGTACTTCAGAACTCCTTCTGAAGTTGGAGCAGCAGCCTTTCGAAGATGTCCTGCAGTCTTCCTGTTCCAGGCATCACCATGCCTTTTCCTTGCACTAGATTAATGTCCAACTCCTTGGACATGAAGAGGGGAGATAGGAGAGTAGGGAGGACATGGAGAAGAAGGGAGGGGGTGGCAGCTATTGGGTTTGGTGCATAAAACAACTTCTTTTTAAAACCCTAGGCGCAGAAGGGTTTATATAGACCCTGTATGCTGCACAGTGCCACATCATTCAACCAATCAAAAAATTTCAATAAATTTTGAAAAAATTTTGATTAGTTGCTTGATATCATTTGATCACACCAGATAAGAACCCAAGCCTCTATCTCAAAGTTGGTGCCAACACTAGATAAGGACAAAGAGAGGTTGGCGCCAAAGAGTCCAATCTTATCAAGACTCTCCAACCTTATCCACTTGGGGCGCCCACTTAATTCAATTGGGCTTGCATCATAATCTGATTATGGCACCCAATTTGATGTGATTTGGCTCCACAAAAATCCTCCAATAAGCTCTTGCCAAGTGGCCTTCAATTTAAGACCCATATGTCAACTTTTGACAAATGTCCTAAAATGAAATTGGCAGGTGACAGTAATTAGCAGGTGCTTGTCTTAAATTCATCTCATGAATTAAGACAAACCTTTTCTGAGCTGGACAAGCTTCATTTATACTGAGAGAAATCTTTTCAAGGTTCTCTGGATGAGTCAAATCATATTTGGCTCAGTAGAGACAGAAAAGATTACATGACGAGAAAGTTAGGCTCAATCGTGTGCTAGTACGATTTCCTTGAACCTAATTGGATCTTATCCAAATCAATTGGGTTAGCCCAATTGATAACATCCAGACCCTAATCCTTGTTTGTGTGACCTAGTTAGGTTCAATTCTGTATGGTAATGAGATATACCGTGATCTCATCATCAACATCATTGAAACTCCTTTCGATGGATCAGAACTCTTCTGATTCAGACAATTAGAATGATCGATCATCAATATCATTCTAATTGCTTCCAAAATCCATCAATGACACCTAGCAGTATGTAGTGGCAACCCATCAAAACTGAAGATGAACCTCTCGGTGCAGCTACCTGTGTGATTGAGTTCCTCTATCATGAGTCCCTACTGAATTAGGATTAAGGTGAACTCGTCAAACCCAACATCAGTCATATGAATCAATTGATCGATCCGAGTTCGATGTGAAATCCCAATGGAAAATTTTATTTCCATTATTTCACTTTGCCATGGCCATGGGCTTAAGGACTCGATCTTTCGATCACCATAGGACTACTCCTCTCATCTATCGAGGTTGATAGATCCCATCTTGGTGCAACCTAGTTCCTACAATGAATATGCTACAACCAACATACACCTCAGGATTTCGAATGGCTAGGAGACCGAGTTATGGTGTAGTCAAACTATAACACACTCAAGGTGAACTGTCGATGCACCTCAGGTCAAAGAACTAGACACACAACTGCAGCATCGAGCTAGTCATCAATGAGAAGGTAGACTTCCTTATGACTGCTTGATATGGTCACGCTCAGTACTCTCGTTCTCAATGAATACCTATACTCTCGCTACGGTGTCTCCACACCGTAGTCTCAAGACACATCTACCCTAAGGAAGCGATCGTACACCAACTTTTCGGGTCGATCACCATCATCGTGGTGATCCTATGGTCAGGAGCTCTTTATGAGTTACTTATGTAAATTCATGCCTTAAATTTTCAACTCTTGAAAATATGAATTGATATTCCTACTAACTCAAAGGATGTATCACAGACACAATGTACACAATATGATAGAAGAATAACCCATTTATTGATTTATAGTCAAAATTATAAATTTGCCCTTAGATTTGTACAGGAATGTGTCAGCCAATCTGACATCTAGGGCATACATCTAACAAACTCCCACTTGACCTAATGCCAATTGGCTACATATCTAAGTCCCATCTTCTCAAGGTGGCTTCGATCTTTTGCTGCAGGTCTGCCACATTGTCTGTGGAGTCGACTCTCTTGACCTCGACATAACCCTTTTCGAGGTAATCACGGATCAAATGAAATTGCCACTCGATATGCTTGGACTTCTGATGAGACCTTGGCTCCTTAGCTAGGGCTATGGTGCCATTATTGTCGCAGCAAAGAGGTATGGCATCCGATGATATCACTCTAAGCTCTGTGGCAAACTTTTTGTACCAAAATGCCTCCTTTGCAGCTTCCGATGCAACAATATACTCTGCCTCCATGGTGGAATTAGCAATCACCATCTGCTTGGAACTCTTCCAGCTGACTGCACCACCATTGCAAATGAACAGACTCTCAGATGTTGACTTTCGATCATCTATATCAGACATAAAGTCTGAGTCTGTATATCCCTAAATCTGGAGTTCTCCATTTCCAAAGACTAGAAACATATCCTTAGTCCTTCTCAAGTACTTAAGGATACATTTCACAGAAGTCCAGTGCTCTTTGCCTGGATTCGACTGATATCTGCTTGTGACACTCACAGCATGGGCTATATCAGGTCATATACATAGCATAGCATACATGAGGCTCTCTATTGTCGAAGCATAAGGGATCTTGCTCATGCATTCAATCTCCTCAGGTGTGCTAGGGCACATCTTCTTGGAGAGATGAATGCCATGTCTAAAAGGTAATAAACTTCTTTTGAAGTTTTTCATGCTAAACCTTTTTAGCACCTCTTCTATGTACATCTTCTGTGAAAGTTCGAGCATCTTATTTGGTCTATCTCTATAGACCTTAATATCCAGTATAAAGGATGCCTCTCCTAGATCTTTTATAGAGAATTCCTTAGATAACCATACTTTGACTGAGGTCAACATAGGAATATTATTCCCAATTAGGAGGATGTCATCTACGTACAATACGAGGAAGACAACTGCGCTCCCACTGACCTTTTTGAACACACATGGTTCTTCCTTATTCTTGATGAAACCAAACATTTTGATCACATCATTGAAATGAATATTCCAGCTCCAAGATGCTTGCTTAAGTCCATAAATGGACCTTTGCAGCTTGCAGACCTTGTGATCATCATCACTGGATATAAAACCAAGTGGCTATTCCATATAGATATCTTCCTCAAGATGTCTATTTAAGAACGCCGTTTTCACGTCCATCTGCCATATTTCATAATCAAAATAGGCTGCAACAACAAGCAATATGCGGATGGATTTTAGCATGGCTACGGGCGAGAAGGCATCCTGATAGTCAATACCTTCGCGCTGACTATAACCTTTCGCTACGAGCCTAGCCTTGAATGTCTCCATATTCCCATCTGCACCTATCTTTCTCTTGAAGATCCATTTACACCCAATAGGTACAATACCTTCAGGTGGATCTACCAAGGTCTAGACTTGATTTGAGTGCATCGAGTCAATTTCTGATCTCATTGCCTCTAACCATTTCTCGGAGTCGATATCTAATATCACCTCGTCATAGGTCTTGGAATCATCACCATGAACCCCATTTTTCGTGAGGAATATTTTCTCTACATCATCTTGTATAGTACTTAAGTACCTTTCAGGAGGACGAGAAACCCTAGTCAATCTACGAGGTGGAAGAGATTGTATTAGGACTGATTCTAATTGATTGGGTTTCTTAGGTTCTTTAGCTTGTTGCTCTTGGGAGACATTCTCTTTGAGCTTAATTATTCTTCCGATGCCACCATCTTGAACAAACTATTTTTCAAGAAAAATAGCATTTCGACTGCAATCACATTGTGGTCTTTCAGAATATAAAAATAGTATCCTAATGACTCTTTAGGATATCCTATAAATCGAGCTTTAAAAGACATGAACTCTAACTTGTCCGTCTACTATCTCTTGACATGAGCCGGACAATCCCAAATTCTGAGATGATTCAGACTTGGCTTCTTACCATGCCATATCTCATACGGTGTGGTAGGAACGATTTTAGAGGAAACCCTATTCAATACATAAATTGCTGTCATGAGATAATATCTCCAAAGAAATTCATGGAGGTCCGTGAAGCTCATCATGGAACGGACCATATCTAATAGGGTCTGATTTCTCTGTTCTGAAACCCCATTGAGTTGAGATGTTTCAGGTGGAGTCCATTAAGAGACTATACCATTATCCTTAAGATAGTCTAGGAACTCTCGACTAAGGTATTCACCTCCTCGATCTGATCGAAGAACCTTAATAGGCTTTCCTACCTCATGTCTGAATTCTTTGAACCTTTCAAAAGTTTCAGACTTATGTTTCATTAGAAACACATACTCGTACCTAGACATTTCATCGATAAAGGTAATGAAGTAGATGTAGTTGCCTCTAGCCGACACATCAAATGGGCCGCACACATCCGTATGTACTAGGGCAAGTAGGTCTGTGGCCCTTTCCCCATGTCCCACAAAAGGAAGCTTGGTCATTTTGCCTTGAAGGCATGATTCACAAACTGGATATGACTCGAAAGTCAACGGACTCAATAGCCCAGATTTCTTCAATTTGTTAACCCTGTCTTCCGCTATATGACCTAGCCTTAGGTGCCATAGATACCTATTATTTAGACTATCTCTAGGCCTTTTAATTCCTATGGCATTCATATTTTGCTCGATATTAAATACAGACACATCAACATGTAACTGATAGAGACCGTTAATGATAAAACCATTTGCAACTTTATTATTTTCATAAAAAAATATTACAATGGTCCTTATGAAAGCTAATCACATAGCCTTCTTATGATAAACATGAAAAAAAAAATTAAATTCTTACTTACTGTAGGCACATAATAACAGTCTCTTAAAACTAAATCTAATCCTAACGATAATCGCAGAGGGTAGGTTCCCATGATCACAGCAGCAACTCTTGCTCTGTTTCCGACGCGTAGGATCATCTCCCTATCTCTCAGCCTCCTGCTCTCCTCAAGATCCTACATAGAAGTACACAAATGAGCACTAGAACCAGAGTCAAGCACCCAACTGGATGAAGAAGAAATCGTAAGGTTAGATTCTAAAATGAGCATACCTCAAGAGGGACCATCCTTCTTGTTCTTTAGGGTGGCCAGGTACTGAGGACAGTTCCACTTCCAATGGCCGTCTGATTGGCAGTGAAAATATTTTCTCTTATCAGCAGCCTTCTTCTTCAATTCTATCTTCTTCTTCTTGCCATCCACCTTCTGCTTCTTCGCAGACTTCTTTTTCTTTCCAAAAGACTTTCTCTTGGAAGAAGTCTGCTCTACAGTAAGAACTGAGCCATTTGAACCCTTCATAGAAAGCTCAACCGTAACCAGTATGTTCATTAACTTGGCCAAGGTACACTGCATCTTATGCATATGGAAGTTCATGATGAACTGACCATATGCATCGGACAAGGACTGAAGGATCACATCAATCTGAAAATCTTTGTCTAAGATGATACCGAGTTTTTCAAACTTTTCAAGGTCCTTGATCATTGTCAAACAATGATCTTGGACTGACTGCCCATCATGCATCTTGGCCTTAAAAAGTCTTTGACAGACTTGATACTTGGTTGCATGACTCTGTTCACCAAACAACTCTTGCAGGTGAGCCAACATTTGGCGGGTAGTCAAAATGTTCTCATGCTGGTGCTGCAAGTCATCAGACATTGCACCAAACATATAGTACCTTGCTTTGTTATCATCATTTGTCTACTTTTTCAAAGACGCTCTCTGTTCAGCAGTCGGACGTGCTGGCATGGTAGGTGGGTCCTGATTCAAGACATGAGTTAATTTTTTGAAACCCAGAACAATTCTGTAGTTTCTCAACCAGTCTTTGAAATTGGGTCCAGTCAATCTGTGGGTGTCTAGTATTTTGGTCAGGGGGTTGGAGGTAGACATGTTTCCTATAGAGAGTCAAAAGTTTCTAGTTAGATTTTGTAATCAGACTTAACCAATTTATTTAGGGGTTTCATATTTAAATAAATTAGACTCCTACTATTTTCTCAGATCCCTACACTCTCTTGGTAGAGATGTGAAAATCTTCGTGATCAGTGATTTCTAGTGGGTGGTGCGGTCTCACCGACTGGCTCATCACCTCACCTAACAGTTATTGATGATGGATTAACCGATGAGTGCACAACTCTTGTCTAATGATTCTCTAATCATGGTGCACCCAAAATTTGGTCTCTAATTCATGAAGCTCACCGTGTCTGGAATATTGCTCCAATCCTTAGTTAAGTCAGACCCACCATTTGCATGAACTAGATTCTTGATTGGGTCCCTCACCGTATCCGGAATATTGAGCCCAACCCATCCTCTAATTCGTAGCATCCAATACCTAATGGACATGGTTGCATCTTTTTGGTGCAACTGAGCCACTATAACCAGCCGAGAACAATCAACCCCGGGAAGGGCCCGCACATCTACAATGGTGGAAGACCTAGACTTAATATTTTCTTAGGAAGATTTGATTTAGGTCTTGTTGGGTATAAAATACCCACAGCCGAAACCCTCAATCGACATCAGCACAGCTCCGCCCGGGCTCCTACGAGAGCCGGGCTCCACCGCCGACAGCAAGTGCAGCTCCGCCCGGACTCCTACGGGAGCCGGGCTCCACCACCGACAGCAAGTGCAGCTCCGCCCGGACTCCTACGGGAGCCGGGCTCCACCAACGACAGCAAGTGCGGCTCCGCCCGGACTCCTACGGGAGCCGGGCTCCACCATCGACATCAGCGCAGCTCTGCCCGGGCTCCTACGGGAGCCGGGCTCCACCACCGACAGCAAGTGCAGCTCCGCCCGGACTCCTACGGGAGCCGGGCTCCACCATCGACATCAGCGCAGCTCCACCCGGGCTCCTACGGGAGCTGGGCTCCACCGCCGACAGCAAGTGCAGCTCCGCCCGGACTCCTACGGGAGCCGGGCTCCACCATCGACATCAGTGCAGCTCCGCCCGGGCTCCTACGGGAGCCGGGCTCCGCCGCCAACATCAGAACAGCTCCGCCCGGACTCCTACGGGAGCCGGGCTCCGCTCTCAGTATCAACTGCTGGTAAGCTCCATCCGGACTCCTACCAGAGCCGGACTTCACCCTTAACTTTGATTGCAGTGCAGCTCCGCCCGAACTCCTACGGGAGCCAGGCTCCACCACCGACAGCAAGTGCAGCTCCGCCCGAACTCCTACAGGAGCCGGGCTCCACCATCGACATCAGCGCAGCTCCGCCCGGACTCCTACGGGAGTCGGGCTCCACCACCGACAGCAAGTGCAGCTCCGCCCGGACTCCTACGGGAGCCGGGCTCTACCATCGACATCAGCGTAGCTCCACCCGGGCTCCTACGGGAGCTGGGCTCCACCATCGACATCAGCGCAGCTCCGCCCGGACTCCTACGGGAGCCGGGCTCCACCAACGACAGCAAGTGCAGCTCCGCCCGGACTCCTACGGGAGCCAGGCTCCGCCGCCAACATCAGAACAGCTCCGTCCGGACTCCCCCGGGAGCCGGGCTTCGCTCACAACCCCAACCGCTAGGAGGACCTCTCCCGGACCTCAACAGAAATCGGGCTCCGGCCATTGCCAAGCTTCAATCAACAGATCCACGCCCCCTGACAGGCCCTCAAAACGGCCACGACCCTGCTCCTCTTCCTGTGGCGGACTCCGCACAGCTCCACTATCCCCTGGTAGGCCACAGTAACGGCCACGAACCTGCTCCACCTCCTGCGACGGATACCGTGCGATTCTCCTATCTGCTGACAACGGACGCTGCTCCACCCCTCATAACAGATTCCACATGGCGGGCTGAGGTGATGGCCACGCGTCTGCTCCACTATCTCTCGCAATCAATTCCCCTGACCATGGGTGGCCCACTACCAGGCGGTTACAAATGTCGCCATCAGTCCGTTGCCTCCTCCACCTATAAAAGGGGGATCCAGATACGTTATTCTTTAAGCTCATTTTCTCTATCTCAAAACTCTGCTAAATTCTCCGTTCGAGCACTCCATTCTTGTTGAGGCAGAAAACTGACTTGAGCGTCGGAGGGTCTTGCCGGAGCAACCCCACCTCTGGTTTAGACTTCCCTTGCAGGTCCCGGCGGCGACCGCGGCTTCCCCGACTCCAGCTTCTCCGACGCAAGCGGATTTTCGCACCAACAGGATTGGCGCTAGAGGAAGGGCCTGTGTCTTCGCAGCACCCTTGTTCTTAAAGGAGTGTTCAACGGAGCCGCCTCCGACCATCTCTCCGTCATCCACTCCTAATCCTCCCCTGTGAGATCGACACTCGATGCCTCCGCGCAAGGCATCCACCCGGCGGTCCACGGCCTCCACGGCCAGATCCTAGGCTCCGGCCTCCCCTCCCGTTTCTCAGCCTCCTCCTCCTCCCCCTCCGGCGGCGGCGGTCGGCGTGGAGCAGTTTGACTTGCTGGCGCAGCAGGTCAAAGGCCTCGTCGAAGCCGTACAAGCAATGCAGCAGCAGCAGCCACAGGCGTCGGTGCTTCCAGAGGGGGCATCTCCGGAATGCCAGAACCCGATGGTGGGGTGGGCCACCTGGGCCAGCCACCCCATCCTTCCTGGGAAGGCGAATCCGATTGTAGAGAGCCCTCAATCGGACCACGACTCCACCCCTGGAAGATCCCTGCCCCCATTCTGCCAAAGGACCCTCGAGATGCGAAGTCGAGAGGACTTCCTGGATCGGAGGCTCCAGGAGATGAACCGGCGGATCGAAGAACTTCGCCACGCGCCTCCCGCTTATGGTGAGGATATCTGCACTGACCCTCCCTTCTCTCAAATGATTATGCAGGAACCGATCCCGTCGAATTTCAAGCTCCCCCAGTTTGAAAGCTACGACGGGACGTCGGACCCGGTGGATCATCTGGAGGCCTTCCGAACGATGATGCTACTTCACGGTGCTCCCAACGCCATCTTGTGCCGGGCTTTCCCGTCTACTTTGAAGGGAGCAACGAGAAACTGGTACTCGGCTCTGAAGCCGGGTACCATATTCTCCTTCGATCAAATGAGCCACCAATTCGTGGCCCATTTTGTCAGCAGCCGGCGTCCCCAGAAAGGTTCGGAGTCCCTCATCAACATCAAGCAGAGGGAAGGAGAGTCCATACGGGCCTACATCAACCGCTTCAACATCGTGGCATTGGAGGTCCGGAACTTGGACCAGTCAGTTGCCATGGCCGTCCTGAAAGGTGGCCTTCAGAAGAATGACCTCTTGTACTCCCTGGAGAAGAAGTACCCCAGGGATTTTGCTGATCTACTGGCTCGGGCTGAAGGATACGCCCGAGTGGAAGAGGCCTTCAAAATGAAGGACGAAGAGACTGCGAGGGAGCGTCAGGCGGGAGATTCTAGTAAGCCCGCAGTCGAGAAGAGGCCAAAGGAAGCCCGACCTCGCTCCCGATCCCCTCCTGAACATAAGCGCACCCATACTCCCCCTCGGGCACGCAAGCAGAGAAGCTCCCTAGGCCGGAGAGGATGCGCACACACCCCGGGAAGCGCAACCCCAACAAGTTCTGCCTCTACCACCGCGACCACGGCCACAACATGGAGGAATGCATCCAGCTCCAGGACGAGATCGAGGAGCTCATTCGGCGAGGTCGACTCGACAGATTCATCCGCCGTAGGCCTGAGGATAGAAGAGACCGGCCAAGAGCCCTCCCGCCGCCTGAACCGCAGAAAAGGGAGGAGCAGCCCAGGGATCGGCCGCCCATCGGGACCATCGACTCCATCACCGGAGGGCCTCAAGAAGGAGCGGGAATACTGTAAATGTATCGCTTACTATTTCACTTTGAATCTACTTTTCTTTTTAGCTAACATGCTCCCCCCACCTAGCGTGGATGTATTATGACTGGATATGATTCCTCCAAAAACACGGCCATGTCAGGAACAGGAGAAGAACCTCGTCCTGACATGAGCAAGGTCAAAGGCCCGGTTCTTTTAGACCGGATGGGGGGAGAGGCCTCACAACGCCCTAATGTGCCCCCACAGCCTTGTTAGGGACAGGAGGAAAACCTCGCCCTAACATGAGCAAACTCAAAGGCCCAGTTCTTTTAGACCGGATGGGGGGAGAGGCCTCACAACGCCCTAATGTGCCCCCACAGCCTTGTTAGGGACAGGAGGAAAATCTTGCCCTAACATGAGCAAAGTCAAAGGCCCGGTTCTTTTAGACCGGATGGGGGGAGAGGCCTTACAACGCCCTAATGTGCCCCCACAGCCCTGTTAGGGACAGGAGGAAAATCTCGCCCTAACTTGAGCAAAGTCAAAGGCCTGGTTCTTTTAGACCGAATGGGGGGAGAGGCCTTACAACGCCCTAATGTGCCCCCACAGCCCTGTTAGGGACAGGAGGAAAACCTCGCCCTAACTTGAGCAAAGTCAAAGGCCCGGTTCTTTTAGACCGGATGGGGGGAGAGGCCTTGCAATGCCCTAATGTGCCCCCACAGCCATGTCAGGAACAGGAGGAGAACCTCATCCTGACATGAGCAAAGTTGAAGGCCCGATTCTTTTAGACCGGAGGGGGGAGAGGCCTTACAGCGCCCTAACGCGCCCCCACAAGCCAGGCTGATAACGAGAACCTCGCACCGGCTCAAGCAAAATGGAAGACCCGGACTCCTACGGGAGTCAGGTTTCGCCGCCAAGGAAAGCTTCACCCGGACTCCTACGGGAGCCGGGTTCCGCCGCCAAGGAAAGCTTCACCCGGACTCCTACGGGAGTCGGGTTCCGCCGCTCAGGAAAGCTTCACCCGAACTCCTACGGGAGCTGGGTTCCGCCACCGAGGAAAGCTTCACCTGGACTCCTACGGGAGCCGGGTTCCACAATCGAGGAAAGCTTCACCCGGACTCCTATGGGAGCCGGGTTCCGCTGCCAAGGAAAGCTTCACCCAGATTCCTACGGGAGCTGGGTTCCACCGCCAAGGAAAGCTTCACCCGGACTCCTACGGGAGCCGGGTTCCACCGCCCAGGAAAGCTTCACCCGGACTCCTACGGGAGCCGGGTTCCGCCGTCGAGGAAAGCTTCACCCGGACTCCTACGGGAGCCGGGTTCCGCCGTCGAGGAAAGCTTCACCCGGACTCCAACGGGAGCCGGGTTCCACCGCCAAGGAAAGCTTCACCCGGACTCCTACGGGAGCCGGGTTCCGCCGCCAAGGAAAGCTTCACCCGGACTCCTACGGGAGCCGGGTTCCGCCGCCCAGGAAAGCTTCACCCAGACTCCTACGGGAGTCGGGTTCCACCGTCGAGGAAAGCTTCACCCGGACTCCTACGGGAGCCGGGTTCCGCCGCCGAGGAAAGCTTCACCCGGACTCCTACGGGAGCTGGGTTCCGCCGCCAAGGAAAGCTTCACCCGGACTCCTACGGGAGCCGGGTTCCGCCGCCCAGGAAAGCTTCACCCGGACTCCTACGGGAGCCGGGTTCCACCGCCAAGGAAAGCTTCACCCGGACTCCTACGGGAGCCGGGTTCCGCCGCCAACGAAAGCTTCACCCGGACTCCTATGGGAGCCGGGTTCCGTCGCCCAGGTAAGCTTCACCCGGACTCCTACGGGAGCCGGGTTCCGCCGCCAAGAAAGACTTCGCCCGGACTCCTAAGGAAGCCGGGCTCCATCCGCTACTTCGCCAGCAAGGGTTAAAAATGATGGTGAGACTTGGCCACATGACGAGATCGGAGGGAAAGGAAGAGTCCCTTCCCACGACGACATCTAAGCCAAATAAGCCAAACGACGAGGAAGGGTCAACGGACGGCAATATCGGTGCTACGCGTAGGCAAGGTAACACAAAGCATTTTTTCTTCATTTCTGATATACGTACTACAGGGCCAGGATGGCCAGGGAAAGAGGGACAAAACGACAAGAAGAAAGCAGCTACAAAAAGGGGGTGACTATGAAAGAACTCTAAGGAGGTCCTGCTCCCTCCGACCTAGGGTTATCACCTCCATCCCTCAACCAGGACTGCCTCAGGTTCTCCACTGCTTCTTCTAGTTCTTCCTTCTTCCGCAGCGTATCCTGGAGCGTCTGACGAAGATGTCGGCTCTCTGCCTCCGCTTCTCGATGCCGCTTCCACAGAACTTCAGACTCCGCCTCCGCATCCGCGACGGCCTTCCGCTCGAGCGCCAGTTGGATTTTCACTTGCTGAAGTTCGACTGTCTTCTCCCCAAGGGAGACGGAAATCCCCTCGACAGTGCCCCTCAGGGCTAGGAGCTCTTCGGTATCTTGGGCGTTAGCAAGCTGCGCCCTAGTAACCAACTGCCTCTGGAGACGAACGACCTCGTCCGCCACTTGACGGAATCTCCCTTTGTACTCTTCTACCTGTCGGCGCCAGCTGGCCCGCTGCACATCGTGGCTCATCTCAGCATCTTGAAGCTACTTCTGGAGGTCGGAGACCTTCTATGACCATTTCTGCTCATCCTGCGCTGTGAGCCGGGATGAGTTCCCTTCCAGCTGGCCGATCCTCCTCTTCGCAGCTGACAGCTCCACCTTAAGGGCGCTGATCCTGGCTTCTTGAGCCCAAGTTCGGTCGCTGGCGCTCTTCGTACATTCCTCGAGCTCCTTTGTGAAATTCGCCTTCCTCCGGCTATAGTCCATGATTGCCTTCACTTGGAGACTCCTGAAGTGGGCGGCCTCAGCGGCGGCCTCGGAATAGCATTTTTTCGACTGGCGGAGCTCGCCCTCCGACTTCTTCAACTTCTTCGTCAGGTGGAGGACCTCCTTTTTCAGCCGTTGGATAGTTGACTTCAGCGTCGACAGCAGCGCAGCTCCGCTCGGTCTCCTACGGGAGCCGGGCTCCACCGACGACATCAGCGCAGCTCCGCCCGGACTCCTACGGGAGTCGGGCTCCGCCGCCAACATCAAAACAGCTCCCCCCGGACTCCCACGGGAGCCGGGCTCCACCGCCAACATCAGACCAGCTCCGCCCGGACTCCCACGGGAGCCGGGCTCCGCTCTCAGTATCAACTGCTGGTAAGCTCCATCCTGACTCCTACCAGAGCCGGACTTCACCCTTAACTTTGATTGCAGCGCAGCTCCGCCCGGACTCCTACAGGAGCCGGGCTCCACCACCGACAGCAGTTGCAGCTCCGCCCGGCTCCCGTAGGAGTCCGGGCTCCACCACCGACAGCAGTTGCAGCTCCGCCCGGACTCCTACGGGAGCCGGGCTCCACCGTCGACAGCAGCGCAGCTCCGCCCGAACTCCTACGGGAGCTGGGCTCCACCGACAACATCAGCGCAGCTCCGCCCGGACTCCTACGGGAGCCAAGCTCCGCCGCCAACATCAGAACAGCTCCCCCCGGACTCCCACGGGAGCCGGGCTCCGCCGCCAACATCAGAACAGCTCCGCCCGGACTCCCACGGGAGCCGGGCTCCGCCGCCAACATCAGAACAGCTCCGCCCGGACTCCCACGGGAGCCGGGCTACGCTCTCAGTATCAACTGCTGGTAAGCTCCATCCGGACTCCTACCAGAGCCGGACTTCACCCTTAACTTTGATTGCAGCGCAGCTCCGCCCGGACTCCTACAGGAGTCGGGCTCCACCGCCGACAGCAGTTGCAGCTCCGCCCGGACTCCTACGGAAGTCGGGCTCCACCGTCGACAGCAGCGCAGCTCCGCCCGGACTCCTACGGGAGCCGAGCTCCACCGACAACATCAGCGCAGCTCCACCCGGACTCCTACGGGAGCCGGACTGCGCCGCCAACATCAGAACAGCTCCCCCCGGACTCCCACGGGAGCCGGGCTCCACCGCTAACATCAGAATAGCTCCGCCCGGACTCCCACGGGAGCCAGGCTCCGCTCTCAGTATCAACTGCTGGTAAGCTCCATTCGGACTCCTGCCAGAGTCGGACTTCACCCTTAACTTTGATTGCAGCGCAGCTCCGCCCGGACTCCTACGAGAGTCGGACTCCACCGGCGACATCAGCGCAGCTCCGCCCGGACTCCTACGGGAGCCGGACTCCGCCGCCAACATCAGAACGGCTCCGTCCAGACTCCTACGGGAGCCGGGCTCCGCTCTCAATACCGGGCTCCGCTCTCGGTACCAACTACTGGAGGAGCCGAGCCTTAAGGGAGCCGAGCCTCATCTCTGACGCCAGCGACTACAGCCGCAAGCAGACTCCGCCCGGACTCCTACGAGAGCCGGGCTCCACCCACAACTTCAGCTCCGAGAGGGTTCCGCCTGGACTCCCCCGGGAGTCAGACTCCGCTCACGACCCCTACCGCCAGGAGGACCTCACCCGGACATCAACAGAAACCGGGCTCCGGCCATTGCCAAGCTTCAATCGACAGATCCACGCCCCCTGACAGGCCCTCAAAACGGCCGCGACCCTGCTCCACTTCCTGCGGCGGACTCCGCGCAGCTCCACTATCCCCTGGCAGGCCACAGTGACGGCCACGAACCTGCTCCACCTCCTGCGACGGATACCATGCGATTCTCCTGTCCGCTGACAACGGACGCTGCTCCACCCCTCGTAACAGGTTCCACGTGGTGGGTCGAGGTGATGGCCACGTGTCTGCTCCATTATCTTTCGCAATCAATTCCCCTGACCTTGGGCGGCCCACTACCAGGTGGTTACAAACGTCGCCATCAATCCGTTTCCTCCTCTGTCTATAAAAGGGGGACCCAGATACGTTATTCTCCAAGCTCCTTTTTCTTATCTCAAAACTCTGCTAAATTCTCCGTTCGAGCACTCCATTCTTGTTGAGGCAGAAAACAGACTTGAGCGTCGGAGGGTCTTGCCAGAGCAACCCCACCTCCGGTTTAGACTTCTCTTGCAGGTCCCGGCGGCGACCGTGGCTTCCCCGACTCCAGCTTCTCCGGTGCAAGCAGATTTTTGCACCAACAGGATTGGCACTAGAGGAAGGGTCCTGTGTCTTCGCAGCACCCTTGTTCTTAAAGGAGTGTTCAACAGAGCCGCCTCCGACCATCTCTTCATCATCCACTCCTAATCCTCCCCCGCGAGATCGACACTCGATGCCTCCGCGCAAGGCGTCCACCCGGCGGTCCACGGCCTCCGCGGCCAGATCTCAGGCTCTGGCCTCCCCTCCCGTTTCTCAGCCTCCTCCTCCTTCCCCTCCGGCGGTGGCGGTCGACGCGGAGCAGTTTGACTTGCTGGCGCAGTAGGTCAAAGGCCTCATCGAAGCCGTACAAGCAATACAGCAGCAGCAGCCGCAGGCGTCGGCACATCCGGAGGGGGCATCTCCGGAATGCCAGAACCCGACGGTGGGGTGGGCCACCTGGGCCAGCCGCCCCATCCTTCCTGGGAAGGCGAATCCGAGGGTAGAGAGCCCTCAATCGGACCACGACTCCACCCCTGGGAGATCCCTGCCCCTGTTCTGCCAAAGGACCCTCGAGACTTAGAGTCGAGAGGACTTCCTGGACCAGAGGCTCCAGGAGATGAACCGGCGGATCGAAGAACTCCGCCATGCGCCTCCCGCTTATGGTGAGGATATCTGCACTGACCCTCCCTTCTCCCAAATGATTATGCAGGAACCGATCCCACCGAATTTCAAGCTCCCCCAGTTTGAAAGCTACGACGGGACGTCGGATCCAGTTGATCATCTGGAGGCCTTCCGAACGATGATGCTGCTTCACGGTACTCCCGACGCCATCTTGTGCCGGGCTTTCCCGTCTACTTTGAAGGGAGCAGCAAGGAACTGGTACTCGGCTCTGAAGCCGGGCACCATATTCTCCTTCGATCAAATGAGCCACCAATTCGTGGCCCATTTTGTCAGCAGCCGACGTCCCCGGAAAGGTTCGGAGTCCCTCATCAACATCAAGCAGAGGGAAGGGGAGTCCATACGGGCCTACATCAACCACTTCAACATCGCAGCGTTGGAGGTCCGAAACTTGGACCAGTCAGTTGCCATGGCCGCCCTGAAAGGTGGCCTTCAGAAGAATGACCTCTTGTACTCCCTGGAGAAGAAGTACCCCAGGGATTTTGCTGATCTACTAGCTCGGGCTGAAGGATACGCCCGAGCGGAAGAGGCCTTCAAAATGAAGGACGAAGAGACTGCGAGGGAGCATCAGGCGGGAGATTCTAGTAAGCCTGCAGTCGAGAAGAGGCCAAAGGAAGCCCGACCTCGCTCCCGATCCCCTCCTGGACATAAGCGCGCCCATACTCCCCCCCGGGCACGCAGGCAGAGAAGCCCGAACAACAGGTTTCGACGGGGTTTCCCGCCAGGGAAATTCCGCAGCTACGCCCCCCTCAACGCCTCGAAGGCCCAGGTGCTGATGGAGGTCAGGGAGTAGCTCCCTAGGTCGGAGAGGATGCGCACACACCCCGAGAAGTGCAACCCCAACAAGATCTGCCTCTACCACCGCGACCACGGCCACGACACGGAGGAGTGCATCCAGCTCCAGGATGAGATCGAGGAGCTCATTCGGCGAGGTCGACTCGACAGATTCATCCGCCGCCGGCCTGAGGATAGAAGAGACCGGCCAAGAGCCCTCCCGCCGCCTGAACCGCAGAAAAGGGAGGAACAGCCCGGGGACCGGCCGCCCATCGGAACCATCGACTCCATCATCGGAGGGCCTCAAGAAGGAGCGAGAATACTGTAAATGTATCGCTTACTATTTCGCTTTGAATCTACTTTTCTTTTTAGCTAACATGCTCCTCCTACTTAACGTGGATGTATTATGACTGGATATGACCCCTCCAAAAACAACGGCCAAGTCAGGAACAGGAGGAGAACCTCGTCCTGACATGAGCAAGGTCAAAGGCCCAGTTCTTTTAGACCGGATGGGGGGAGAGGCCTCACAACGCCCTAATGTGCCCCCACAGCCTTGTTAGGGACAGGAGGAAAACCTCTCCCTAACATGAGCAAAGTCAAAGGCCTGGTTCTTTTAGACCGGATGGGGGGAGAGGCCTCACAACGTCCTAATGTGCCCCCACAGCCCTGTTAGGGACAGGAGGAAAACCTTGCCCTAACTTGAGCAAAGTCAAAGGCCCGGTTCTTTTAGACCGGATGGGGGGAGAGGCCTTGCAACGCCCTAATGTGCCCCCACAGCCATGTCAGGAACAGGAGGAGAACCTCATCCTGACATGAGCAAAGTTGAAGACCCGGTTCTTTTAGACCGGAGGGGGGAGAGGCCTTACAGCGCCCTAACGCGCCCCCACAAGCCAGGCTGATAACGAGAACCTCACGCCGGCTCAAGCAAAATGGAAGACCCAGACTCCTACGGGAGCCGGGTTCCGCCGCCCAGAAAAGCTTCACCCGGACTCCTACGGGAGCCGGGTTCCGCCGCCCAGGAAAGCTTCACTCGGACTCCTACGGGAGCCGGGTTCCACCGCCAAGGAAAGCTTCACCCGGACTCCTACGGGAGCCGGGTTCCGCCGCCAAGAAAAGCTTCACCCGGACTCCTACGGGAGTCGGGTTCTGCCGCCCAGGAAAGCTTCACCCGGACTCCTACGGGAGCCGGGTTCCGCCGCCAAGGAAAGCTTCACCCGGACTCCTACGGGAGCCGGGTTCCGCCACCCAGGAAAGCTTCACCCGGACTCCTACGGGAGCCGGGTTCCGCCGCCAAGGAAAGCTTCACCCAGACTCCTACGGGAGCTGGGTTCCGCCGCCAAGGAAAGCTTCACCCGGACTCCTACGGGAGCCGGGTTTCGCCGCCCAGGAAAGCTTCACCCGGACTCCTACAGGAGCCGGGTTCCGCCGCCAAGAAAGACTTCGCCCGGACTCCTAAGGAAGCCGGACTCCATCCGCTACTTCGCCAGCAAGGGTTAAAAATGGTGGCGAGACTTGGCCACATGACGAGATCGAAGGGAAGGGGAGGGTCCCTTCCCACGACGACGTCTAAGCCAAACAAGCCAAACGACGAGAAAGGGTCAACGGACGACAATATCGGTGCTACGCGTGGGCAAGGTAACACAAAGTGCTTTTTCTTCATTTTTGATATACGTACTACAGGGCCAGGACGGCCAGAGAAAGAGGGACAAAGCGACAAGAAGAAAGCAGCTACAAAAAGGGGGTGGCTACAAAAGAACTCTAAGGAGGTCCTGCTCCCTCCGACCTAGGGTTATCACCTCCATCCCTCAACTAGGACTGCCTCAGGTTCTCCACTACTTCTTCTAGTTCTTCCTTCTTCCGCAGCGCATCCTGGAGCGTCTGACGAAGATGTCGGCTCTCTGCCTCCGCTTCTCGATGCCGCTTCCGCAGAACTTCAGACTCCGCCTCCGCATCCGCGACGGCCTTCCGCTCGAGCGCCAGTTGGATTTTCACTTGCTGAAGTTCGGCTGTCTTCTCCCCAAGGGAGACGGAAATCCCCTCGACAGTGCCCCTCAGGGCTAGGAGCTCTTCGGTATCTTGGGCATTAGCAAGCTGCGCCCTAGTTACCAACTGCCTCTGGAGACGAACGACCTCGTCCGCCGCTTGACGGAATCTCCCTTTGTGCTCTTCTACCTGCCGGTGCCAGCTGGCCCACTGCACATCGTGGCTCATCTCAGCATCTTGAAGCTGCTTCTGGAGGTCAGAGACCTTCTGCGACCATTTCTGCTCATCCTGCGCTGTGAGCCAGGATGAGTTCCCTTCCAGCTGGCCGATCCTCCTCTTCGCAGCTGACAGCTCCACCTTAAGGGCGCTGATCCTGGCTTCTTGAGCCCAAGTTCGGTCGCTGGCGCTCTTCGTACATTCCTCGAGCTCCTTTGTGAAGTTCGTCTTCCTCCGGCTGTAGTCCATGATTGCCTTCACTTGGAGACTCCTGAAGTGGGCGGCCTCAGCGGCGGCCTCGGAATAGCATTTTTTCGACTTGCAGAGCTCGTCCTCCGACTTCTTCAACTTCTTCGTCAGGTGGAGGACCTCCTTTTTTAGCCGTTGGATAGTTGACTTCAGCGGGACCCCCAGGGGCAAGGGGAGTGCTTCGGCAGGGCACTGCCATCGGAAGAAGCAAACGTCAAAGACTGACTCATTACAAGAAGAAAGGCAGAAAAGAAGGAGCAGGGAGAAGGAAAGGTCATCCACAATAAGAAATTCAACTTTATTGATTAATTTTGAAGACAAACGAAAAGGAAATATGGCGACAAAAGAAAGATACAAGGTCGGAGGTCTCAGACCTCGGGGGCAGGGGGTGGAGAGCTCGGCGCGGGGGGTGCGACTGCAGTAGCGGTGGACGAAGGGCCGGCCTCGTCGTCAGACTCCTCCAGAAAGTCGAGATCAAGGTCGGGGTATCTACTGGCCACCCTCTCTCGACAGAGCTTGAACCCCTTGGTGAACGCCTCCAGGCCGAACTGGACGTTCAGTTCCCTCATCTCCGCAGAGGCCTTGAACTCCTCCACCGCAAGGGTCCTGGCCTCCGAGACCAGAACCGGAGTCTGCTCGGCCAGATGGGCGACCTCGGCCTCTGCCTTCCTCGCCGACTCCTCCAAGCTTCGTCTCTCCTCCTCCCGGGCTTGTCTTTCCTCTTCCCGGTCTTGCCTCTCTCTCTCCAGGGCCTCCCGGAGGGCGGCCACCTCGGCCGTCTTCGCTTGAAGATGGGCAACCTCGTCCTGGCAGTGCTCCTCCGCCTGAAGGAGGTCCCTCCTCATGCGGCTCGACGCCTCGACATAGGCGAAGAGCTGGTGCCCGATCTGCAAGGACGGATAGAGAATTACAACAAAGACCGAGCGACCATGCAAATAAACATCCGCTTACCTCAAGAAAGGACCCCAAGGTGTCCCAGGCCCGCTGCTCGGGATCAGCGCGGTCGATCCTCTCCACGACATCGGACGGAATGCAACCATCGAGCAGCCGCCTGATCAGAGCTTTGTCGTTGAAGGGGTTCTCCGATCCCCCCTCGGAGCAGATGGACTCGTCTACAGCGGCTCGGTGGCTGCTCGCCCTGCGGGCCACCGATTTCCTCCTCCTCCCCGCGGTGGGCGCATCCATGGGGCGGACCTCCGGAATGGGGACCCCAGTCGGCGGGCTCCTTGAGAGAGCCCGGGGGGCCGTTGGCTCGGCATCCGAAGGAATGTCGATGGCCGGGGTCGCCTGGACGGGCGCAGCCAAGCTCGTCTCCTCCACCCTGGCCCTCTTCGTCGAACCGGAGGTCATCGCGCCCTTCCTCTTCTGAGCTCTCATAGCCTTGGCGAGCATCCGTGTGGCTTCGGCATCCATTGCTGAAAAAAAAAAAAAAATAGGAAAAGAAAAGAAGAAAGGAAAAGCGGCACCGATCAGTCCAGAGTCAAAAAAAAGAAAAAAAAAAGGAAAAAAGAAAAGAGAAAAAGAGGAAAAAGAAGAGAGAAAGAAAGAGGAAGAAAAGAGCGAAAAAAAAAAAGAGAGAGAAGAAGAAGACAAGAAAAGGAAAGATATATACTTGCTGGATCCTGAGGGCTCAGGCCGATGTTGAAAAGAAGCTGCTCCCTCAGAAGGTTAGGAAGGGAAGGAGCGGAATAACTCAGAAGTTTCTGGGCAGCCTGGAGGTCATCCTCTCCCAGGCTGGGAGCCCGACGGACGGAATCCCTCAGAGACCCCCAGGGGGGCAGGCCCAGTTCCAGGGTCGGGCAGTAGATGAAGAGAAATTTCTCCTTCCAGTTGTGAATCGAAGAAGGGGCGCCCTTCAGCAACCCCTTCTTACCGAACTGGGGGGAGAAGTACCACCAGTCCTTCGCTGAAGGATGGCGTTTGAAGGTGTAGAAATGTCTGAACAAGGGGAGGGATGGCTGGACCTCGGCTATATGGCAGAGAGAGAGAAACCCTATCAAAAACCTAAAGGAATTCGGGGCGACAGAGGCGAGAGAAATGTCTAAGAAGAGAAAGAAGGCGGCAACAAAGACTGGAAGTGAAAGCCGGAGTCCGGTGCGAAATGCCTCCTGGTACAAACAAAAGCGACCAGGAGGGGGAGCGCTGGTCCGGTCAGAGGGGCCAGGAAGCTCCAGGTCGTACTCCGAAGGAACCCCATACCGAGCCCTTATCAGAAGGAGTTCATCCGGAGTCGACGAACATGGAATGGTGCCCGGTGCGAAAATCGGGCGAGGCCCTGCCCCGAACGCGGGTTCGTCTGCAGAGACAGGGGCCTGGGGGTTCGAAGCAGAAGAACTCCCAGAACTTACGGGGGCAGAAGAGTCGGAAGATATTTTTTTGGGGGGAGAACCTAAAGGGCCCTAGAAAGGCAAACCGAGAAGGGAACGAGATGCTGAAGGTCAACTCAGAAGAAGACACAAAAGAAATGAAAAGAGGAGAAGCCCCTAGGCGGTAAGAAGAAGAAGGTTGGCACTAACCTATCTTGCTCTGGGGACCTGGGGAGCGAGAAACGGAAGGTGCCTACGGCTCGAGAGGACGTTCGCTAGAGCAGACTCTCGGGGAGAGGACAGACGCCAGCAAGAAATCAGAAATGGAGTGGGACACCTGAAGGGGGGAGGACGGGTTTAAATAGACCCTGGGATCCGGTGCCATAATGATCTCGAATCCCCCCAGGCCAGTCCGCATCCGACGCGTGTCCCACTCCCCGTGGCAGACGGCTAAAGGCGGCTGGCGGTTGGCAGGGTCATAATTGTGCCGTACCTAGGCCAGCGTACCTGCGGGGTCTTCGAAGCGTCCCCTCGTACCGCCCCAATTCGAAAAGACTCCAGCACGCGCTCATTTAATGCCAAAATATCTGGGAGCGGCAGGGCACAGAATTCGAAGGGACGGTTCTGGCTGTGCCTCTGTGTACTTCCTTCGTTTGAAATTCAAACTCGGATGTAGGGGGACTGGTGTTGGGTATAAAATACCCACAGCCGAAACCCTCAACGGAATCGACATCAGTGTAGCTCCACCCGGACTCCTACGGGAGCCGGGCTCCACCGCCGACAGCAGTTGCAGCTCCGCCCGGACTCCTACGGGAGTCGGGCTCCACCACCGACAGCAGTTGCAGCTCCGCCCGAACTCCTACGGGAGCCGGGCTCCACCGCCGACAGCAGTTGCAGCTCTGCCCGAACTCCTACGGGAGCCGGGCTCCACCACCGACAGCAGTTGCAGCTCCGCCCGGACTCCTACGGGAGTCGGGCTCCACCGCCAACAGCAGTTGCAGCTCCGCCCAGACTCCTACGGGAGCCGGGCTCCACCATCGACAGCAGCGCAGCTCCGCCCGGACTCCTACGGGAGCCGGGCTCCACCGACGACATCAGCGCAGCTCCGCCCGGACTCCTACGGGAGCCGGGCTCCGCCGCCAACATCAGAACAGCTCCCCCCGGACTCCCACGGGAGTCGGGCTTCGCCGCCAACATCAGAACAGCTCCGCCCGGACTCCCACGGGAGCCGGGCTCTGCTCTCAGTATCAACTGTTGGTAAGCTCCATCCGGACTCCTACCAGAGCCGGACTTCACCCTTAACTTTGATTGCAGCGCAGCTCCGCCCGGACTCCTACGGGAGCCGGGCTCCACCGCCGACAGCAGTTGCAGCTCCGCCCGGACTCCTATGGGAGTCGGGCTCCACCGTCGACAGCAGCGCAGCTCCGCCCGGACTCCTACGGGAGCCGAGCTCCACCGACGACATCAGCGCAGCTCCGCCCGGACTCCTACGGGAGCCGGGCTCCGCCGCCAACATCAGAACAGCTCCCCCCGGACTCCCACAGGAGCCGGGCTCCGCCGCCAACATCAGAATAGCTCCGCCCGGACTCCCACGGGAGCCGGGCTCCGTTCTCAGTATCAACTGCTGGTAAGCTCCATCCGGACTCCTACCAGAGCCGGACTTCACCCTTAACTTTGATTGCAGCGCAGCTCCGCCCGGACTCCTACGGGAGCCGGGCTCCACCGCCGACAGCAGGGCTCCACCGTCGACAGCAGCGCAGCTCCGCCCGGACTCCTACGGGAACCGGGCTTCGCCGCCGACATCAGAACAGCTCCCCCCGGACTTCCACGGGAGCCGGGCTCCGCCGCCAACATCAGAACAGCTCCGCCCGGACTCCCACGGGAGCCGGGCTCTGCTCTCAGTATCAACTGCTGGTAAGCTCCATCCGGACTCCTACCAGAGCCGGACTTCACCCTTAACTTTGATTGCAGCGCAGCTCCGCCCGGACTCCTACGGGAGCCGGGCTCCACCGCCGACAGCAGTTGCAGCTCCGCCCGGACTCCTACGGGAGCCGGGCTCCACCGTCGACAGCAGCGCAGCTCCACCCGGACTCCTACGGGAGCCGAGCTCCACCGACGATATCAGCGCAGCTCCGCCCGGACTCCTACGGGAGCTGGGCTCCACCGCCAACATCAGAACAGCTCCCCCCGAACTCCCACGGGAGCCGGGCTCCGCCGCCAACATCAGAACAGCTCCGCCCGGACTCCCACGGGAGCCGGGCTCCGCTCTCAGTATCAACTGCTGGTAAGCTCCATCCGGACTCCTGCCAGAGCCGGACTTCACCCTTAACTTTGATTGCAGCGCAGCTCCGCCCGGACTCCTACGGGAGCCGGGCTCCACCGACGACATCAGCGCAGCTCCGCCCAGACTCCTACGGGAGCCGGACTCCACCGCCAACATCAGAACGGCTCCGCATGGACTCCTACGGGAGCCGGGCTCCGCTCTCGGTATCGGGCTCCGCTCTCGGTACCAACTGCTGGAGGAGCCGAGCCTTAAGGGAGCCGAGCCTCATCTCTGACGCCAGCGACTACAGCCGTAAGCAGACTCCGCCCGGACTCCTACGAGAGCCGGGCTCCACCCACAACTTCAGCTCCGAGAGGGTTCCGCCCGGACTCCCCCGGGAGTCGGGCTCCGCTCACGACCCCTACCGCTAGGAGGACCTCACCCGGACCTCAACAGAAACCGGGCTCCGATCGTTGCCGAGCTTCAATCGACAGATCCACGCCCCCTGACAGGCCCTCAAAATGGCCGCGACCCTGCTCCACTTCCTGCGGCGGACTCCGTGCAGCTCCACTATCCCTTGGCAGGCCACAGTGACGGCCACGAACCTGCTCCACCTCCTGCGACGGATACCATGCGATTCTCCTATCCGCTGACAACGGACACTGCTCCACCCCTCGTAACAGGTTCCGCGTGGCGGGTCGAGGTGATGGCCATGTGTCTGCTCCATTATCTTTCACAATCAATTCCCCTGACCATGGGCGGCCCACTACCAGGCGGTTACAAAGTCGCCATCAATCCGTTGCCTCCTCCGTCTATAAAAGGGGGACCCAGATACGTTATTCTCCAAGCTCCTTTTCCTTATCTCAAAACTCTGCTAAATTCTCCGTTCGAGCACTCCATTCTTGTTGAGGCAGAAAACTGACTTGAGCGTCGGAGGGTCTTGCCGGAGCAACCCCACCTCCGGTTTAGACTTCCCATGCAGGTCCCGACGGCGACCGCGGCCTCCCCGACTCCAGCTTCTCCGGTGCAAGCGGATTTTTGCACCAACACTAAGCTTGCCTTAGCATCATCAAAATGGTCAGGTAAGCCGCTCCCAATTAAAAATTACCGATCAAAATGCCAAACTTATCTTAGACACCAATTGATTAATTAATTTTGATTTGACCAGCCTAATGACTCGGGTTCAATCACTGAGCCTTAATCAAAGTCTATTTGGTCTAATCAAAGACATGGACTTGACCATCTACAACTATTGTATTGATTCTAGAAAAAATTCTGATTTAATCTAATTCAATATTTGGTTAGATTTAATTAATTTTTGTACATGATCTATTAACTCTTTGATTCTAATCTTAGGTCTAACTCAATCAAGAGAATCTGATTTGAGCTAACCCATATCCTTATATTTTATGCAATGTCATTAGATCTTAAATCACAATTCTAGATCTAATCGATTCTACACTTAATTCTCAATTATGTTTCAGCATCAGCATGGGTTTAGGTTAAGTTTTTGAAACTATTTCTCTTGTAAATATCTTTTTATTAAATCATAAACTCTTTTTAGATCACATATAAACTTTTTATGATCATAAATCTTATTAAAATAATTTTAATCATTAAGATTAGATGTTATTATTTTTCTTACAATTTGTATCACATGCAATAAATCTTAGGGTTTCAAGATCTAAGATTTTGCAATAAAGTAAGTTCTTCCTTTCGTGTTTCTCTTCATGAGATCTCATAGTGGCACCTCTACATGCTATAAGAGCATCCCATTGAATGAGAGGAGAGGGTCATGTAATCCTACTTGCTCCTATAATCAGATGGTCTAGTGATTATCTAATCCGAGTACTTTGCTACTCAGATCATCTAATCTAACATATGCAGACTGATCAAATATCAAATCTAAAAATAAAACTTATTTAGATCTAATCTAAATAATATAAAACTAGATCTAAATACATATGAAATTATGTCACATTGAACAAGGCTTTGATACCAATTGAAAGAAAAGTAGGGCAGTTCTATGCATGTACTTTTAAAATTTTTACAGCAGATTTTGATAGATTAAATTATTTTAACTTATATTCATGCATAAGATCTAATCTAAACTATCATGCCAAGACCTATGATATAATTAAATATGAGATTAAGATCTAAAAAATAAAAATTTGCTTCGATCATATCGATGCTCTAGATAAGATCCAACCCTTAGATCTAATCAAACCTGATCTAATGAGTTCAGAACTCATTATCGAAGCATGGGTTGCTGATCTCCGCAATTGTATCACATGGATTGGAGTTTGTTCAGATTGCTCATAGTCCCACAAAGGTGTCCGGCCTCTACAGATGTTCCACATGAAGAACAGTTGCTGATCAGGCTCCTCAGGAGTGCTAGCTCATGAAGATCTTTGATGGCTGATCTTCTTCTTCTTTCTTTGATCTCTTAGATACTCTAAAGAGGTAGAAGAATTCATGGTGAAAGGGAAGAGAGGAGAGAGCTATGTAGAAGAAACTAACTTTTATCTATTTTTCATATGGGGCATCCAAGTATTGGACCCCCTTTAAATAGTTGGGGCCAGGGTTTAGGGTTTAGATGGGGCACCAACAATCTCCACACCAACCACCATATGGGGCATCCCAAATTTTGTAAAAGCATTTGATGGCATGAGAAAAAAATTAGATCTCTCTCATCCCAACCAATATCTCAACACACATGGGGAAAAAAATATTTGACGCCACCATTCTTTTCTAAGAAAATCGATCTTTTTCCTTCTTATCTCCTTATCCTTGATTTAGATCGAATTTAAATCAGGAAGGAGATAAGACCCATGACTCATCATGAGCACTGCCCACCCTTCTTGTGCCCTCCTTTCTCACACCCAAAATATTTCACACAAAACTTATTTTGCATTAAAGGGATGGCATGGGACCTAGGGCATGCGTAAGGGAGAGAGTTCCAGTTGGCTAGGACTCTTCGTTTCTTATTTGATTCCAAACCAAATGAGATTTGGTTTGAACCTAATGATAGGAAGAAACCTAATCTAATTAGGAACACAATCATCTCAATAAATTTTAAATCCACTTAGGAATTAACTAAATTTAAGTCCTGATCAAAGCAGGGATAAGTTTCTCTTACAATTAGGCTTGATCAAATCAAACCCAATCCAAGTCAAACTGAATCCAATTCAATTAGACTTGATTCGAACCTCTTTGCTTAATCAAATTGAGTCAATTAGCAATCTAATTGCTAATAAATTTTTCATAAACAGTAGAGTCTCAGTCCAATGGGACTCTCCTCCAGAGTCTCAGTCCAGTGGAACTCTTCACTAGAGTCTCAATCCAATGAGATTCTTCAGCCATCCGATCAGATCGAATCTTCTAATATGTATGACCCTATAGATTCAAACTAAGTCAGTAGCATAGGAATAAATTTTTATATTAATCAATGTAACCATCTGCAATGGGATCCAACATCCGGATAGATCGAAAGATAGTAAAGCAACATTCTAGAACCTACTAGCATATGGTTACCATATAATTCATCCCTTTGATTTTAATGCTCAAAGTGATCTAGGGTTTAATTGTCAATCTTAAAATAGTCAACCATATTGTATTTCAATCTTTTAAATTTATCACATGAATTATCCTAATCAAAATTTTACTAAATTAAAATACACTGATGCATTAACTCCTACTTATTCATAGAGGTCAATCCCATCTTGACTCACGCACCGACTCAATAAGTACTTGACTGCATCCAGAAACTTTCTATCATTGAATTAAAAATTTAGATGGTCTGGTACTAAAGTACAGTAAGTTGCTTATTAATCACCTTGGTGATCTCAGATCAGAGGGACACTTATACCTATACCCTTCGTGAGCTACTCATGACAGTAAAGTGCTCTGCATTTAGTCACATTCGATGCGAATGTATTCTTATATTCCACCTACAAATCATACTAGTATCTCCACACTCTTTGGTTAAAAGAACAACCAACCTATATGGCACACAATGACCTATACTTAATATTGCTATTATTCTATTAATAGCATATCATTTGGTCATGAACATGTTTTAAGGACTAAACAATAAATCTTTCTTTGTCGATCAAACATAGTTCTAAGGACTTCATCACAACAAAGGAGTTCAAAGAAGATGGACAAAATATGATAAAAAAATTAAATAACTTTTATTAATATAAATTCATATATAATTTATAAATATGAGTACAATCGTCAATAGGCTGACAATTGGTTTTGAGACATAATTTTTAATAGTTTCTAATTGGTAGTCTGCTTACCTGGCCATTTCGATGGTATCTAAGACAAGTTGAGGCAGACTCTCCCATTGATCTCACTTATCTGATCAATTTAGTAGATCATGTTTGATTAGGTGACTGACTGATTTGAGCTAACCCATGCCATTAAGAATGTTACTGATTTAGGTGTCTCTAGATCAGCTTGTATCAAATCTTCTTTATGACTTGATGAAGTCAGTTGGAGGACTTATGACTCACAGATTAATCTCTTTTCTTATTCTCAAATCATTCAATCAAATCTTCTAAATTATTAGATCCTTAAAATGATACAGTTATGAAAAAAATTAGTTCATAGCCTCCCATTAAGGTGCATGATAATGTGTCCAATATTCTAAATAGACATTGGAGGTGCCACATGCTTGGTGTCTATTGGGTATTGAAATTATTATTCATCATATGACTACCTTGTTGTGCCTTTTAGATCAATGGTCAGGTTGGTCGAGCCATACTTGGGCTTGGGCATTCATTTGTTGGATGCACTTGGGTAGTCATGTTAATAGTTGGACCTAATCAAGATTTTCAATGGAGGCACCACACACCGACTGAAGAGTGGGGCAAAACCTAATTGCTAAAAATTATTTAATGGAATAATTGGTTAAGAACTTACCCATAGATGCACTAGGACTAATTGAGCTATATTCGGGCCCTAATGCAGTCTACGTAGATTTTAGTACCCACTATGGAATTAATGTAATTCTTTGAATTAAAGGTAGAGGCTATCAATTCATATAAAATAGTGAAAAAACTTTTAGACTAAAGTCCATATCTTTAAGATTAAAAAAAAAATTCATATACTAATAGATTTTTGATTTTCTTTTTAGCTATAGCCAATACACTATCGCTTCGATCGCTATTGGATAGCGACAAGCTTACTGGATCAAATTTTGATAGCTGATATCAAAAGCTAAAGATCATCTTGGAGTATGAAAGGATCCTGTACGTGCTTACAGATCCCACACTTAAAAAATCTACTACGAACGCACCTCTTGCAACGAGAGACACTTATTTGAAGTGGCTCAATGACCATACATTGTGCGTTGCATTATGAGGGCAGTCTTGAATGACGAACTTAGCCATAAGTTCAAAGATACACAACCCAAGGAGATGATTCAAATGTTGAATGAGTCCTTCGACAGCCTTGAGGATGTCGAGAGACATAAAATTTTCTATGCTGTGTTCAATGCCTGTATGCGAGAAGGGACATCAGTTATCGATCATTTATTATAAATGACTGAACAAATTGAATGCTTGAGCAAACTTAGCTTTCGATTATATAAATAGTTAGATAAAGATGCTATCCTTAACTCGCTACAGAAGTCCTACCTATCCTTTTTGAGTCATTATAGAATGATCAAGCGTGCAATGAACTACTATGGTTTGCTAGGATTGCTGCAAACATTCAAAATGAACCATCAACTCCAGAAGGTGCTGGTGCTTGTTGTGAGAGGATCATTTATAGGTCATTGTTCCTCCAAGAGAAAAAAGGAAAAGAGGGTGTTGAAAGTGTCATACCATCGATCCAAAGCTGAAGTAGAATAAAATGTCAAAGGTCGACAAGAGCCAGATAGAATGTTTCTTCTGCAAGAAGATGGATCCTTGAAAGAGGAACTGTCCTTCATATATAGCTTCTCTTGACCCAAACAGGCCAAAGAATAAGAGAAATGAGTAATCTATTGCTTCATAAGGTACTTATATGATAACTCCTTATAATTTTTTTTATCTATGATACTACTATCTGGTATTGGATATCGAAAGTCCAATTCGTTATAGGGACTGTAGGTCAGTAGAAAGTTTAGAGAAGGCAAGCAGTTCCTGAATGTTGGAGATGGAAGCTTTGTTCCAGTTCTAGCTTTAAAAACTATGCAGCTTATTTTCGAGTCTAGTAGTGTCATGTTAGATGAGTGTCATTATTATCTTTTTTTTATGATGAATGTCATCTCTATAGGCCTATTAGCCAAACTCAGTTTTAAATTTTTAATAAAAGATGATTTTTATGATATCATTATGAATGATACTAAAATCAAGCAAAGATAATTAAAATATGACATATATTTACTATCATAGTCTGTTAGTATAATATACACATTGAGCAAACGCCCTTGGATAGATAATGTCAATGATTCCTATCTTTCGCATTGTAGGCTGGGTCATATGAATAAGAACAAGATTGGTAGGTTAATCAAGGAGGATATCCTTGTAATTAATGATTGTGCATCATTACTAACCTGTGAATCTTATCTTTTTGATAAGATGATCAAGTCACCTTTTAAAGAAAAAGATAAGCGAGCCAGTGATGTTCTAGGTCTAGTACATAGTGATTAATGTAGACCTATAAATATAAACACTAGAGGAGGATATTATTACTTTATTACATTTACTGATGACTTATCTAGGTATTGATATGTTTATCTTATGAAGCATAAATTCGAATTATTTAAAATATTCAAATAATTTCATAGTGAAGTAGAAAAATAGACTAGCAAGATTATTAAAAATTTATAAGAAATTATGTCCCAAAGTCAATCATCAGTCTGTTGATGGTTGTACTCATTTTTGTACATTATATATGAATTATTATTAATAAAAATTATTTGATCTTTTCATCATATTTTGTCCATCTTTTTAAAGCTCTTGTATTATGATGAAGACCTTAGGACTATATTTAATCGACAAAGGAGGATTTACAGTTTAGTCTTTAAATGTGTTTGCAACAAAATGATATGTTATTAATAGGATGATTGGAATATCAAGTGTAGGTTATTGTGTGCCATATGAGTTGGTTATCCTCTTAATCAAGAAGTGTGGAGACACTGGTATGGCATGCAGATGGAATGTAAGAGTATATTCGCACCGAACGAGATCAATTGCGAAGTACTCTGCTGTCAAAAGTAGCTCATGAAGGATATAAGTGTTCCTCCAATCTGAGATCATCATGATGACTTGTAAGCAACTCATCATACTTTGATGTCAAACTATCTAAATTTTTAATTTAATGATGAAAGATTTCTGACTGTCGTCAAGTACATGTCAAGTCAGTGTGTGAGTCGAGATAAGATTGACCACTTTGAATAAGGAGTTAATGCATCAGTATATTTCAATTTACTAAAATCTTGGTTAGGATAATTCATGTGATGGATTTAAAAGATTGAAATACAATATGATTTACTATTTCTGTAGGAAGCAGATCTAGGATTTTAGAGTTAGATCTTGAAACTTTTTCAAGATCATACAGCGGAAGACTAAAATAAATCAAAATTTATTTTATAAAATCAGAGAATCTCTAGATCTAAGATCCTATTACATGATTATTACATGGCATTAAATCAAAAATTAAAACATATAAAGAATAAACTACATGTTGATCATATGAACATGTTTTTATGCTACATCTAATGTATGTAATAAACAATAGATCAGATCTATTACCTTGCAAGTTAGATGTTCTAACCTTGCTGATCTGGGCTTGAGGATGATGTTGCGAGCTGTACATGCGTCCAGCCTCTAGGAGTCATCCACACGAGCCCACGAATCTCGATCAGAAGTCTTGCTCCAGAAAATTAGCATAGTATGCTAGTACTATGCTGATCCTTCTTCGATGGTTGATCAGGTGCCTCCTTCTTCTTAATTTGGACTCTTCCAATAATGAAAAGTAGGAGGAGGAGTTTCTGTTGGGAATAGTATTCCAAAGCCAATCATCAGCCTGTTGACGGTTGTGCTCTTTCTTGTATTAGTATATGAATTATAAATTAATAAAAGTTATTTTGATATTTTTCATCATAAATTGTTTCATCTTCTAATGAACTCCTGTGTTATGGTGAAGTCTTTAGGACTATTTAGACTCGACAAAAGAGGATTTATCATTTAGTCTTTAAACCTGTTCGCGACCAAATGATACATTGTTACCAAGAACAACAATGTTTATCAAGCATAAGTCGTTGTGTGCCATATGGATTGGTTGTCCTCTTAACCAAAGAGTGTGGAGACACTAGTATGGCATACAGGTGAGATATAAAGGTACATCTGCACTAAACATGACCGACTCCAGAGCATATTCTACTGTCAAGATTTGCTCTGATGGGATATGGATATAATTATCCCTCTGACCTGAGACCACCACGGTGACTTGCGAGCAACTCACTGCACTTAGGCACTGGACTACCTGAATTTTTAATTCAGTGACGGAAGGTTGCTGGGTGTAGTCAAGTATTTGACTTATCGGTGCGTGTGTCAAGATGGGATTGACCACTCCAGTTTAGGAGTTGTGTACAGTCGTATTTCAATTTAGCAAAATTTTGGTCAGGGTAGTCCTTGTGAGGAGTCATAGGACTGATTGAGTTGAGCATGATTCGGATGATCTGATCAAGGTTGACAATTTAACCCTGAGTCGTCCTATACACAGGGGTCAAAAGGGATGAATTATACAGTAACCATATTCGCGTAGTTTCTGAATGTTGCGATTGCAGCTATTCGATCTATCCGAATGTCGGGTACCATTGGTAGATGATCACTTTGATTAGTACAGAAATTGATTCCTGTGCTACTGGCTTAGATTCGAACCTACGGGGTCACACACATTAGAGGTTCCTATCTGATCTGATGGCTGGTGAAGAGTCTCACTGGACTGAAACTCTTCGACCAAGAGTCCTAATGCTCGAAGACTCTGTGATTGAGAATCAAGATTCTCTGATCATGAGTTCTACACATTTTGGGTACCGGGGTCAAGAGTCCCACTGGTTTGGGACTCTTCGATCAAGGTTTCATATCGATGGACTTTGATGCCCGATTGCCCATCGGATTTGGACTCAGTATTTATGAGAGATTTAATTAATGATTTGATCGCTAGTTAACTCAATTTGATTGAATAATTATTTTTGGATCAAGTTCAATTGAATTGGATTCAGTTGGGTTTGACCTGATTAGGTTAAGAGTTGACCTAATCGCCGAGGTGGTTTGGTCCCTGATCTGATCAGAGGTTGGGCTTAGTCAATTCCTAATTTGATTAAGATTTTATTGAGCCTAATTAAGCTTAATTGTATTGGGTTTAACTTAGTCTAATTGTGCCTAACCTATTTTGATAAGGTTGGTTCAATTAGGTTTGAAACCACCTTGACTTATCTCCCTGCGCCACCTCACCTCAGCTGTGCCTATTTGAATTCACGAGAAACGAGTTCTCATTAATTTTCTCCCACACAGAAGCCTTCCCATGCCCCACCTATGTGCACCATCTGAGTGGATAAAGAGGGTTGGTTGGCCATTCAAATTCAAATAAAGTTTGAATTTGAATGGGCAACTAATCCATGCGCCACCTTATCATTATTTGAATTTGAATGGGCAACTAATCCATGCGCCACCTTATCCCTTGTGCGTCCCTTCCTCTACACGAGAAAAAGTTTCTCATGTAGACTCTCCATGTACAAAGAAGCCCATGCCCCTCCCTTCTCATGCCAAGAGTGGATAAGGATAGGTTGGTTGGTATTTGAATTCAAATTCGATTTGAATTCAAGTGAGCAACCACCTAGCTTTATCTTCTCACACGATAAAGACACAGTTGCACTGTTTTAAAAAAAATAGAAGAAGGGGCGTGCACATAATTTTATCTGAGAGAGAAGGCTGCATGAGAAGGCCTTGTGCATGAGATTGGAAGTTCAAAAAATTCCAAGAGAAAAGAAAAGAAAAGAAAGAAAGTGGGTGCAGGGTTTTCTGTGAGTTTTCTAGGGTTTCTGCCTAGGGTTCGAGAAGTGAGAAGGTGAGCTACGAGTGTTGTGAGCCCACCAAACTTCAGGGAGAGCTTCATCAACTTCTCTACTATCTCTGTTGATGATCTGAAGTATCTGAAGAATCAATAGATATCGATCGAAGAAGTTCGATCAGCATCAGCCGTCAAAAGGGTTCTGCAACGAACTAGCATTCGTGAGGAGTCGATCAGATCGAGAGCTTCGTGTGGATGATCTGTAGAGGTCAGACACACTATATGACTATATTGTGATAATCAGACCATCCTGACGGTGATCAGACTGCAGCGATCGACTACCTGCACAAAAGTAATGTGTTCTGAACATATAACAGTAAAATATTTACTGTAGAAGTTTAAATTTTAAATTTAAATGTATGCTATATATATCATATTTAGATATTTATATAAAATTAATACTTATTAATTAATTAGATTAATTAATAATTTTCACTGTAAAATTATAATTTTGAAAAAGTTTTAAAATTACTGTTTTACCCCTGCACTGAAATTCACTTCAAATGGTATCAGAGCAGGTTCTAAAATATGATATATATTTGCATGCATAGATTAAGTAGTAATCTAAAAGTTTAAATTTGAAATTTAAATTTAAAATTCAAAATTTAAAATTTAAAATTTGAAATTTAAAATTCAAAATTTGAAATTTAAAAATTTGAAATCCAAAATTTAAAATTTGAAATTTCAAATTTGAAATTTAAAATTTAAAATTTAAAATTTAAAATTCAAAAATTTAAAATTTAAAATTTATTTGAAATTTAAAATTCAAAATTTAAAATTTAAAATTTAAAATTTAAATTTTGAAATTGGTATATTTAGATATACTTGATCCAAGTAGCAAGTAGTCTAATTGGATTGGTTGCCATGGTCGTCCGGTCATAGGAGAAAAGTAGGGTTGTTGCTCCTAGATTGATTTTGATGATTACAAAGCAGATTTAAGGGATACAAATAATTTTAAAATGAAAAAGTCCTTATGCTCTTCAAGGGCAAAATTGTAATTTCACTAAAATCCTGATTTGATAGTATCATTTGATAAAACAAATGATTTGAAAACTATTGGTGAAAATTTCATTATTTTTGGACTTATATTTTTGAAGTTATGAAGGTTTGAAGTGCATGAGTCGACTCATGAGTCAACTCATGGCACTGTGAGCTGATTGGCACGCAAAAATTCTCCTTTGGCACGCTAGTTTTCTGGCTTGGCACAACCTGTGAGTCGACTCATGAGTTGACCCACAAGGCATGAGTCGACTCATGAGTCGACCCCTGCTGATTTGAGCCAAGAATTTCCAGAAACGCATTCTCTGGTAAATGCAACAGAAGTCGACTCATGAGTCGACTCCTGATGCATGAGTCGACTCATGAGTCGACCCCTGTGATGGAAAATATCTTCAACGGATAGTTTTTTGCCCATTTTAATTGCCTTTTATGCTTCCTAAAATTGCTCTAACGGCTCTTTATCTGCCTAAATTATTTTTTCTTGCTTCTAATGCTGTAAAATACTTAAAATGGTGAAAGAAATTGCAGATTAAATAGAGATCAAACGTGAGATCAAATACAATAGAGAGGATCCAAAATCTGCACGAAAAAAAAAAAGCCTGAGATCAATGAGATATTCGAAAGAAAAAGAAAAGAGGATCCAAAATCCACACGTGAGATTGTGAAAGAGATTCAAGAGTTTTCAAAGAGAGGATTTGTCACGCTTATTGTTTCAACCTTGATCTAGAGATCGTTCAAAGCCTTCAAGGGATCTTCAATCAACGATCATCCTCTTCTCAAGCATTCGTTCAAGCATTCATCCATCTTGAGAAAATTCAAAAAGGGTTTCTTCATTTGAGTAAAGTAATTTTATTGTTATATTCGCTCATTTAAGGAGCTGTTATTGTATTAATTTATGCTTTAAATTCTCTTACTCTTGTAAGTAATTGTTCTTGTTTTTGGAGGATTTCCAAAACAAGAAAAGGTTGATCCGAACCTAAAATCGGAGTATTTTGGGTTTACTTGTACCCGGGAAATAAGTGATCTAGCTTGGGATAGCTAGTGTCGGAGTTTCTGACGTTTTGTATTCGGGTTGAATACAAAGTATAGTGGATTGAAATTCCCAAGTAGAATCTTGGGGAGTGGATGTAGGTGCAAGGTTAGCACCGAACCACTATAAATCCTTGTGTTTATGGTGTGCTTTATCGCTTCACTTTATTTCTTTATTATATTCTTGCCTTCCTGCTTTAGGTAATTAATATTGAATTAAAGTCTTTGTTTTGTTCTTCATAAGTAATCAGTTGGGCTTAAAATTTTTAGAAATCCAATTCACCCCCCCCTCTTGGGTTGCATAGCTGGGCAACAAGTGGTATCAGAGCCGGTGCTCTAGCCCTTCTTTGATCTAACAATCAAAGTGCCAAAGATCTATGGCAACCCATGTCGGTACTTCTCTAGCCGAGGGGCAATCTACAAACCGACCTCCACTTTTCAATGGGTCTAATTACACCTATTGGAAAGCTCGGATGAAGATATTCATACAAGCACTCGACTATGATATGTGGAGTATCATAGTGAACGGTCCTCACACACCCACCAAGATTATAGATGGTGAGGAGTCAACCAAACCCGAAAAAGAATGGGATGAGGTTGACAAGAAATTGGCATAATTAAATGCCAAAGCCATGAATGTCCTTTATTGTGCACTAGATGCAAGTGAATTTAATCGCATTTCTACTTGTGCATCTGCTAAAGAAATATGGGATAGGTTAGAAGTAACCCATGAGGGAACAAATCAAGTAAAAGAGTCTAAAATAAACATACTTGTACATAAATATGAATTATTCAAAATAGAGCATGATGAGTCCATAACTGCTATGTTTACTCGTTTTACTGATATAATCAATGGTTTAAAGAGTCTTGGAAAATCTTATACTAACAGTGAACTTGTAAGAAAGATTCTCAGGTCACTGCCAAGAACTTGGGAAGCCAAGGTGACTGCCATCCAAGAAGCAAAGGACTTGAACACTCTACCTCTAGAAGAGCTTCTTGGATCCTTGATGACTCATGAACTTAGCATGAAGCAACATCAAGAGGATGAAGTCAAAAAGAAAAGAACCATTGCCCTCAAATCCACAACTTCGCCTGATTATGAAACGGATGACTCTGAAGATGAAGAATAGGATGAAGAGATGGCACTCATCACCCAAAAATTTAAGAAGTTTCTAAGAAAAAGAAAACAGGGGATGAGAAAGAAATTCACAAAAGGAGATCAAAGCAAAGAAAAGGAGAAAGATCAACCCCTTATATGCTACGAGTGCAAGAAGCTGGGACATTTCAGATCCGAATGTCCACAATTGAAGAAAGGTCCAAAGAAGTTCAAAAAGAAGGCAATGATGGCGACCTGGAGTGCGAGTGATGACTCAAGCTCCGACGAGGAAACCTCAACAGAACAAGCCAACCTATGCCTGATGGCACACGAAAATGAGGTAACTTCTGAATCCACTAGTGAATTTACTTTTGAAGAATTGCATGAAGCATTCTATGATTCAATTGATGAATTAAAGAAACTAGGAAAGAAAAACAAAGAACTGAAATTGGAAAATCAGTCCTTAATAAAACAAGCTGAAAACCTTTCAATTGAAAAATTCACATTGATTCAAGAAAATCAAAACTTTAAGGATGAAATTAACAAGCTGAAATCTATAGTAGATAAGTTCACCTTAAGTTCAAACAAACTAAATATGATCCTTGATAATCAGAAAGCTATATATGATAAGGCTGGACTTGGCTATAAACTCCTGAAGAAATAAAAATTTCTGAAGGATATTTACGTAAATTATTCAAGTAACAAGTCTACAAGTATTACTTGTTTTAAATGTGGAAGAATAGGACATAAATCATACACATGTCTTATTAACAAATATGCAAACACAAAGAAAATATGGGTTCCAAAAGGAACCATCTTGACTAACCTAAAAGGACCCAAGAAAGCTTAGGTACCTAAGACAGAAACTTGATCTTTGCTTGCAGGTGTGTCTAGCATCCCAAGAAGGAAACAGGAAATGGTATCTTGACAGCGGATGCTCGAGATACATGACTGGTGATGAATCACAATTCATCACGCTTGATGCTAAGGATGGAGGGATGGTCACCTTTGGAGATAATGGCAAAGGAAAGATCATCGGGATAGGTAACATTGGTATCACTCCCTCCAAATACATTAAGAATATTTTACTAGTTAAAGGTTTAAAGCATAACTTACTTAGCATTAGTCAATTCTGTGATAAAGGGTATAAAGTAATTTTTGAATCATCTGTTTGCATTGTGACTAGTCCTATTAATAATGACATTAAATTTATAGGACATAGGCATGGCAATGTTTATATGGTAGATTTGAATGATTTAGCCAAATTAGACATGCAATGCCTAGTATCTTTGAATGCTAAAATTAATGAGACTAGTTGGCTGTGGCATCGTAGACTTGCACATATTAGCATGCACTCTCTTTCAAAATTATTTAAGAAAGATTTAGTTCTTGGTTTGCCAAAACTGAATTTTGAAAAAGATAGAATTTGTGATGCATGCCAATTAGGTAAACATACTAGAGTATCATTTAAATCCAAAAACACTGTTACAACTTCTAGACCTTTAGAGCTCTTACATATGGACTTATTTGGACCAACAAGAACCACTAGTCTAGGAGGAAAACGATATGGCTTTGTAATAATAGATGATTACTCTCGTTTTACTTGGATTTTCTTTTTAGCTCACAAAAATGAAACCTTTCATATTTTCACTAAATTTCATCGAAAAGTCACTAATGAAAAAGGGTTTTCAATTCAAAATATTAGAAGTGATCATGGAACTGAATTTGAAAATCATGACTTTAAAAATTTTTGTGATGAAAATGGAATAGGCCATAACTTCTCTGCTCCTAGGACACCCCAACAGAATGGGGTAGTTGAAAGGAAAAACAGAACCTTAGAAGAAATGGCCCGTACCATGCTTTGTGAAAGCAACCTTCCAAGATATTTTTGGGCGGAAGCTATTAACACAGCATGTTACATTTTAAATCATGCTTTAATTAGACAATTTTTAAAGAAAACCCCCTATGAACTTTGGAAAGGAAGAAAATCAAATATTACATATTTTCATATTTTTGGTTGCCGATGTTTCGTATTAATTAATGGCAAAGAAAAACTTAGTAAATTTGATGCAAAATCAGATGAAGCAATCTTTCTAGGTTACTCCTCCACTAGTAAAACATTTAGAGTTTTTAACAAAAGAACTTTAGTAGTTGAGGAGTCCATACATGTTGTTTTTGATGAATCTAACGATCTTCCTTCAAGGAAGAATGAGGGTGTTGATGATGCAGAGCCACTAATAGAAGGTATGAAGGAGATCACTCTGAAAGACTCAGCAACTCCAGAAGACAAGGATCAAGAAGATAAACAAGATGAGAGAAGTGAAGAAATTCAAGAATAACCTCAAGGTACAAATGACCTACCCAAGGAATGGAGGTATGTTCACAACCACCCTAAGGAGTTAATTATCGGTGATCCTATGCATGGGGTAAAAACATGTTCTTCACTTAGAGATGTACTTAATCATTGTGCTTTTGTATCTCAACTTGAACCTAAAACTTTTGAAGAAGCTGAAAATGATCATAACTGGATTAATGCTATGCAAGAAGAACTTAATCAATTTGAAAGAAATAATGTTTGGACCTTAGTGACAAGACCTAAAGATTATTCAATAATTGGCACAAAATGGGTCTTTAGAAATAAATTAGATGAGCATGGAAATGTAATTAGAAATAAAGCAAGACTGGTTGCTAAGGGATATAATCAAGAAGAAGGAATTGATTTTGATGAAACCTTTGCACCTGTTGCTAGATTAGAAGCTATTAGACTTCTACTTGCATATGCTTGCTTTATGAAATTTAAATTATTTCAAAAGGATGTTAAAAGTGCATTTTTAAATGGTTATATCTCTGAAGAAGTATATGTAGAACAATCCCCTGGATTTGAAAATCATACTTTTCCTAATCATGTCTTTAGATTAAATAAAGCTTTATATGGATTAAAACAAGCACCTAGAGCATGGTATGAAAGGCTAAGTAAATTTCTACTAAATAATGGTTTTACAAGAGGTAATGTAGATACAACCCTATTTATTAAAAGAAATCAAAATGATATGCTAATTATACAAATTTATGTTGATGACATAATTTTTGGGTCTACTAATGAATCCCTTTGTCAAGACTTTGCTAAGCTTATGCAGGGAGAGTTCGAGATGAGCATGATGGGAGAACTCACCTTCTTCCTCAGACTCCAAATCAAACAATCAAAAGAGGGAATCTCCATCACCCAAAGCAAGTACACCAAGGAACTACTCAAAAGATTTGGAATGGAGAACTGCAAACCAATTGGCACACCAATGAGTCCCTCATGTAAGCTTGACAAGGATGATGAAGGTAAAAGCGTAGACTTAAAATACTATAGAAGTATAATTGGTTCATTACTATATTTAACTGCAAGTAGGCCTGATATCATGTTTAGTGTTTGTTTATGTGCTAGATATCAATCTAATCCTAAGGAATCTCATTTGAATGCTATTAAAAGAATCCTTAGATACTTAAATGGTACTCAAACTCTAGGGTTATGGTACTCTAAGGACTCACAAATTAATTTATTAGGATATTCAGATGCTGATTTTGCTGGATGTAAATTAGATAGAAAAAGCACAAGTGGAACTTGCCAATTTCTTGGAGTTAACCTAATCTCATGGTTTAGCAAGAAACAAAATTCGGTGGCACTGTCTACGGGTGAGGCCGAATACATTGCAGCCGGTAGTTGTTGTGCTCAAATCTTGTGGATTAAGCAACAACTCGAAGACTTTGGAATCAAACTTAATAAAACACCAATAAGATGTGATAATACAAGTGCCATAAATCGATCTAAAAATTCAATACAACACTCAAGATCCAAACATATTGAAATAAGACATCATTTCATAAGAGAACATGTTCAAAACAAAAATGTAATTCTTGAATATGTTTGCACTGAAAATCAATTAGCTGATATCTTTACAAAGGCCCTTAGTGAGGATAGATTCTATGAAATTAGGAGAAATCTAGGAATTCTAGATCCATATGCCTAAACTTCTCTTAATTGATATCAAATATTCTTGGAGCCCAATTTCCAACAACTATCCTGGTCCCAAAAGCTCAAATTTATCATTCTAAAAACTTATCATTAAGCAAAAATCCTTCACCCAAAATTTCGAATTTTTCTGGAATTTATTTGTATTTTTTCTGAATTTCTGAACTTCATGAGTCGACCCCCATGAGTCGACTCAATGGCAAACTTGTAAATCCCACCAACTTTCAACGGGTTCATTGTTTTTATAAGGGTTACTGTTTGTGAGACGACTCATCTTCCCATCGTCCTTCTTCCAAAAGCCGTCTTCTCCAACTCTTTTTGCTCCAAATCCAAGGATTAATTTCGAGGCAATTCTCCCTCCTCCTCTCCACCAAAAATCGCCTCCTTGAAAAGGATTTTCTGTGCTTTCTCGCATTGCTTGGCGCGGTTGGAACGTGCCCTAGCACTTTACCGATCTTCCAAAATCCACTTCTTTTCTCCACCAAAATCCTTCTTCACTCTCTTGTGATCCCTCCTCCACTCAATTCAAGTCTCCTTGTCTGCTAGTATAGTGGATATGGCTCCAAAGATGAAACTTCCCCAAAGAAGAAAATCAATCCGTGAGCCTGAAGAAATTGTCAGAAAGAAAAGGCAAGCCGCTCAATCTTCAACTGCTCCCACTCCAGTTTCAGTACCTACTCAAGGTCCCTCTCAATCCTCCATAAGCCCCAGTGTAAATCCTCTTTCTGATAGAAAAGTAGAAACCGGGAAAAATATAGATTTTCGGTTCTTTGAGAAAGAAGGTTTTACTTTTGCAAGTAAAATTAAAAATCAAGGATGGAAACTCTACTGCTCCCTTAAGGAAGTCACCTATGTTGACCTAGTTAGAGAATTCTACCAGAATCTACATTATGGAAACGGGTCAGTGACTTCAACAGTCAAGGGAATTGATATCTGCTTGGATTCTAGAATATTGGGAGAAATACTTCAGTTGCCTAGTGAAGGATACTCATATATGGAACTCCCAATTAAAGAAGAGGGGATCAGAATTATTTTAGGAGAAACCTATTCAGAAAGTTTAAACAAATTGGAAGCAAAGATTTTGTCCATTGAGATGAGGGTCCTGCATCAGATGGTAACAAAGCTCTTCTTTCCTAGGAGTGGTAGATATGACTTACTTTCCAGCAGAGATGTATGTGTCATGTTTCATGTCATCACTCAGACCCCCCTAAACCTCCCTGCACTTATGATAGAGGCCATGAGAGAAACTTTGAACAGATCCAAGGCACACTTGCCTTATGGTATGGCCCTTACTAGAGTATTTAGGAGGTTTGGAGTTAGCTGTGAGGGGGAGGCACCAACCAAGCTCTCACATGTGGACACTTTCAACCAACACAGCCTGCACCGAATGGGAATTACAAAGACTGATGGTGGTTGGATCAAGGGCTCTGAAGAAAGAGCTGAGGATAGAGCTGAAATAAGAGCTAAGGACAGAACTGAAGGCAGAGTAGAAGAAGAAAGTCCATCTTCTCCTGTACATGACTTCAGGGCAGCTTCACCAGATACCCAGTTCATTCCTGATACTGAGGCTGGCCCTTCAGAGTTTACTAGGATGCCCATACCAGTGTATCAGCCAGAGAGCAGAGCACCTCATTTAGAGCTCAGACTGGCTGACGATCAGATCGAGCATATATCACAGCGTGTGGCTTCTTTGCTGTCTAGTCAGTGGGGTAGTACTTCTTTTGCACCTGGAGCCACCTCTTCTGATCAGACCATTACTCCCCACATCTCCACTGTGTTTCAGATGATTTCAGATCAGTCCATCAGGATACAGCAGCTTGAGGACACAGTCTGGAGACTGACTGGCAGAGTTCTTGACTTGCAGGGGCAAGTCCTTGCGTTGGCCCATCCCAAGCCACAGGAGTCAACTATTGAGGTCACAGACCTCACTGCAGAGGCTGGTAGACTCAGAGGAGCACTAGAAGGTGGATATGAGCTACTGAGGAAAGAGATCCGAGGATCGAGTGAGCATGCTACCACTCAGTTCACTGCTCTACTTCAATCTATTTCCAGAGCACTGAACGTACTTGATTCTATCAGACTCACCCTTTCTGTTCAGTCCTTAGCATCTCAGTGTTCTCAGCCTCCCAGTTCATCTCGTTCTCCTGCTCGTGCCAGAGGCAGACGGGGTAGAGGACGCACTTCTGATCCATCAGCTTCTCATACCATATCTGATGACTCCGATCCATGATTTGTCTTGATCATTACTAGGTCCTAGGAGTTAGTATCTTGTTCTAGGATCTGTACCTTGGGACCATGTATTGACAATTAGCTGGTTGATTTTTATAATATGAACTATGTATTGAAACAATTATGATTTTAATGGAATCATCTTTTACTTATATTTCTACCTTTTTGTAATGATATCGATCATATTTTGGTTATATATTTTCTTCTTGTTGAAATATTGTCTTCTCCTTGTTGTTGTTTGCTGTTGATAATTACTATATTAAGGGGGAGCAAACATCTGTGAAAAACTCTAAAGGGGAAGAAATTAAAGAATGTTTCAGAAAAAGGAAGAGTTAACCATGTTTGATGATGTCAAAAAGGGGAAGAAATTAAACAAAAACAAAAATTAAAATTAAACAAAAATTGGAGAAATTAAACAAAATTTGGTATCAGACAGAAATTAAACAAAAAGCCAACCATAAAAAGCAAAACCATAAATTATGAGCAATTATGAGCATTTAAAGAAAAAGCAATCAATACTACAAATTATGGGAAATTAATGAATGAATTGAAAATTTAAAGAACAATATCAAAAATACAATACTTTACACATGCTCACCTTGATACAACTTTTGAAATTTTATTTACCTTGATACATCTTAAGAAATTTAACTTACTCTGATACTCCCTAAAATTTTCCTAAAATTTCTTTTAACTTGCTCTGATACATTATAAAATTTGCTCTGATACAGTGTGAAATTTTCTCTGATACATTGTAAAATCTTTTCTGATAACATTGTAAAAATTATTTTTCTTGCTCTGATACATTATAAAATTTGCTCTGATACAGTGTGAAATTTTCTCTGATACATTATAAAATCTTTTCTGATAACATTGTAAAAATTATTTTTCTTGCTCTGATACATTATAAAATTTGCTCTGATACAGTGTGAAATTTTCTCTGATACATTGTAAAATCTTTTCTGATAACATTGTAAAAATTATTTTTCTTGCTCTGATACATTGCAAAATTTATTTCTTTTCTCTTGCTCTGATATATCTTAAACTCAAAATGATCTAATACCCTTTTCAAATCTTTAAGAAAATGGACAAACTATTTTTGCATAAATATGCCAAAAGAATCATACTCTTTTCAAGCATATACACCTATAATGCATTCTTTTGAAATTAGTGATTTACATAAATGTTTTTGTTCAAATATTTTATCATCATCAAAAAGGGGAAGATTGTTGCTCCTAGATTGATTTTGATGATTACAAAGCAGATTGAAGGGATACAAATAATTTTAAAATGAAAAAGTCCTTATGCTCTTCAAGGGCAAAATCATAATTTCACTAAAATCCTGATTCGATAGTATCATTTGATAAAACAAATGATTTGAAAACTATTGGTGAAAATTTTATTATTTTTGGACTTATATTTTTGAAGTTATGAAGGTTTGAAGTGCATGAGTCGACTCATGAGTCAATTCATGGCACTGTGAGCTGATTGGCACGCAAAAATTCTCCTTGGCACGCTAGTTTTCTGGCTTGGCACGACCTGTGAGTCGACTCATGAGTCGACCCACAAGGCATGAGTCGACTCATGAGTCGACCCCTGCTGATTTGAGCCAAGAATTTCCAGAAACGCATTCTCTGGTAAATGCAACAGAAGTCGACTCATGAGTCGACTCCTGATGCATGAGTCGATTCATGAGTCGACCCCTGCGATGGAAAATGTCTTCAACGGATAGTTTTTTGCCCATTTTAATTGCCTTTTATGCTTCCTAAAATTGCTCTAACGGCTCTTTATCTGCCTAAATTATTTTCTCTTGCTTCTAATGCTGTAAAATGCTTAAAATGGTGAAAGAAATTGCAGATTAAATAGAGATCAAATGTGAGATCAAATACAATAGAGAGGATCCGAAATCTGCACGAAAAGAAAAAAGCCTGAGATCAACGAGATATTCGAAAGAAAAAGAAAAGAGGATCCAAAATCCACACGTGAGATTGTGAAAGAGATTCAAGAGTTTTCAAAGAGAGGATTTGTCACGCTTATTGTTTCAACCTTGATCTAGAGATCGTTCAAAGCCTTCAAGGGATCTTCAATCAACGATCATCCTCTTCTCAAGCATTCGTTCAAGCATTCATCCATCTTGAGAAAATTCAAAAAGGGTTTCTTCATTTGAGTAAAGTGATTTTATTGTTATATTCGCTCATTTAAGGAGCTGTTATTGTATTAATTTGTGCTTTAAATTCTCTTACTCTTGTAAGTAATTGTTCTTGTTTTTGGAGGATTTCTAAAACAAGGAAAGGTTGATCCGAACCTGAAATCGGAGTGTTTTGGGTTTACTTGTACCCGGGAAACAAGTGATCTAGCTTGGGATAGCTAGTGTCGGAGTTTCCGACGTTTTGTATTCGGGTTGAATACAAAGTATAGTGGATTGAAATTCCCAAGTAGAATCTTGGGGAGTGGATGTAGGTGCAAGGTTAGCACCGAACCACTATAAATCCTTGTGTTTGTGGTGTGCTTTATCGCTTCACTTTATTTCTTTATTATATTCTTGCATTCCTGCTTTAGGTAATTAATATTGAATTAAAGTCTTTGTTTTGTTCTTCATAAGTAATCAGTTGGGCTTAAAATTTTTAGAAATCCAATTCACCCCCCCCCCCTCTTGGGTTGCATAGCTGGGCAACAAGGGTTTAAAGGCCCTCTCCTCCCATTCGATGGGGTTCTCCTATGGCGATAGGGGTGCCGATGTAATTATATCCCATACAAACGAAGCAGCGAAAGGACTTAATTGTAAAGGTTCAATTGTAAAATTTATCATGAATATGTTAGATTAGATCTAAAGGAATATTCATGATTTATTTTGATTGAGTTATTTTCTGTTATGTAATTAGCAATAGGATTGCTGTTTATGAAATGTGCTGATCCATTTATGAAATGAGTCAACACATTTGATGAACAGAAAATAAAATCTTTCATATTTGAAAATTATTTTCGAAATGCCAAACCCTGACCCATCAGTCCAAATACTTAATTAAAAGAATTAAGTGTTGTCTAGTTGGTCTAGAATTGTGAATTAAGACCTAAGATAATTGCATAAACTTGTGGGTCAATGGGTTAGATGGATTAGGTCCATAATTGGGTTAGACCTAAGGTTAGCTTAAAGAAATGGACTAAATTAGAGTAATTGGTCAAATCTAATCAAAAGTTGAATTAGATTAGGTCAAGGACACTCAAGATTCCACTGCAATAGTTATAGTTGAATGGGTCAATGTCTTTAACTAGACCAAGATGGACTTAATTCATGGCTACGTGGTGAAACCCTATTTACTAAGTTGATCAAATTAAAACTAATGAATCGGTTGGTGTCTAAGGTAAGTTCGGCAGTCTGACCAGTGATTTTTAACTGGGAGCTACTCGCATTGATTCGATCTCTAATGAGTTAATGGCATATCCCTTCCACTGATCTCACTTACCTGGCCAACCTGGTGAGTTAGATTTTGATTAGATCACTTGGTGATTAGGGCTCACCCATGTCATTAGATAAATCAGTGTGACTGATTTAGGTGCTCCTAATGCCGGCTTTAATCAAATCCTTTTTAATCTGACTTGGTGAAGTCAGTGGGAGGATTGAAATTGGCTGGTTAATTTTTTCTCTTCTATCCTTTAATAAAATCCTCAAAAATTATTAGGTCCCTAAAAATGATTAAGTTATAGTGATAACTAAGTCATAGCCTCCCATTAAGTGAGTGATAATGAGTCCATTAGTTTAATAATCACTGGAGGCCCAAAGGCCTTGTGCTTATTAACTAATGAAATTATCATTCATAATATGATAATTTGGTTGAGTCTTTTTGATGGATGTCAGGTTGGCTGGCCAAAGTCAGACCTGATCATTTATTGGTCCGATTCACCAAATCAAGTCATGTTAATGGTTGGACCTAACCAGATCTTTTCAGTGGAGGCCAAAGCCTACTGATTAGGTTCTGGGGCAAAAATAAATTACTAGAAGTTGTTTAGAGAAACAACTGGTTATGAACCTACCCATAGATGCACATGGGTTGACCAACCAATGTTGGGCTCGTGTGTAGTCTGTGTGGATTCTAGTACCTACTAAGAAATTAAAGTAATTCCTCGAATTGGAGATTGAGGCTACTAGTTCGTTAAAATACTGGGAGAAACTTTAGACTAAAGTCTAAATCTTTAGTATTAATAATTTATGTACTAACAAAGATCTGATTTTCCTTTATGTAGCTATGGCCACTATCCTGTCGCTCCGGTCATTATTAGATAATGATAAGCTCATGTGACCTAATTTCGATAGCTGGTATTGAAAATTGAAAATCATCCTTGAGCATGAGCGGATCCTTTATGTAGTAACGGATTCAGCACCTGAGGAGCCAGCCCCGAATGCTAGAGGGATGGTCCAAGATACTTATTAGAAGTGGCTCAACGACTGCACCACCGTTCGGTGCATAAAGCTGGCGGCAATGAATGATGAGTTCAGTCGCAGGTTTGAGAACACCCTAAAGTAAAATTCAGTGCAGGGGTAAAATGATAATTTTAAAACTTTTCAAAATCACTATTTTATAATAAAAATAATTAATTAATCTAATTAATTAACATGTGTTTACCCTACACTAGGATCTAAATATGATATATGGCATGCATGCATTAAAATTTAAAATTCGAATTTGAACAGTAAACACTTTACTATAATGATCTCAGAACACAATACCTTTATGCGGGTAGTCGATCTCCGTAATCTGATCACAGTCGGGAGGCTCTGATTACTGCAACATAGCCACACAGGGTGTTTGGCCTCTGTGGATCATTCACACGAGGCTCCCGATCTGATCGGCTCCTCACGAGTGCTAGCTCGTTGTAGAGCCCTTTTGACGGCTGATGCTGATCGAACTCCTTCGATCGATATCTGTCGATTCTTTGGATACTTTGGATCATTAGCAGACGTGCTTGAGAGGATGTTGAAGATCCCTGTAAAATTTGGTGGGCTCACGACACTCGTAGCTCACCTTCTCACTTTCCGAACCCCAGGCTGAAACCCTAGGGTACACTAAGAAAAACTCTGCGCCTTTTTTTCTTTCTTTTCTTTCTTTTTCTCTCGAAAGGTTTTGGACCTTCACCTCATGCAGAAAGGTTCCTCACGCCCCAAACTTTCTCTCCAAAAATTTCTTACGCATGCCCCACCTTTCTCCCCTTTTTAAAACAATGTCGAACGTGTCTTATCCGCCTAAGAGGATAAAGATAAGTGGTTGCACATTTGAATTCAAATCGAGTTTGAATTCAAATGCAAACCAACTCATCCCTATCCACTTATGGCATGAGAAGAGAAGGGCGTGGACTCTTTGTGCATGGAAATATTTCATGAGAAACCTTTTCTCATGTAAGTTATGTGGCACACAAGATGGATAAGCATGAAGGCACAAGAGATAAGTTATCCATTCAAATTCAAACACGCTTTGAATTTGAATGGTTAACTAATCAGCTTTATCCATCCATATGGCACACAAAAGTGGGCATGGGGAGGGCTTTGCACGAGAAAAAATTCATGAGAAGTTCCTTCTCGTGAATTCAAATGGGCGCAGTGGATATGAGGTGGCGTAGGGAGTTTGGGTCAAGGTGGTTTCATTATTTAAACCAACCTAATTGAACCAAATAAGTTAGGACCAATTAGACTAATTTAAACCCAACATAATTAGGCTTAATTAAGCTCAATAAAATCCTAATCAAATCAGGAATTGACTAAGCCCAACCCTTGATCAAATCAGGGACCAAACCATCTCGACGATTAGGTCAACTCTTAACCTAATCGGGTCAAACCCAACTGAATCCAATTCAATTGGACTTGATCCAAAAATAATTACTCAATCAAATTGAGTTAATTAGTGATCAAATCATTAATTAAATTTCTCATAAATATTAAGTCCAAATCCGATGGGCAATCGGGTATCAAAGTCCATCGATATGAAACCTTGATCGAAGAGTCCCAAACCAGTGGGACTCTTAACCCCGGTATCCAAAATATGTGGGACTCATGATCAGAGAATCCTGATTCTTGATCACAGAGTCCCAGACATGTAGGACTCATAGTCCATGAGCATTAGGACTCATCATCAGCCATCAGATCAGATAGGAACCTCTAATGTGTGTGACCCCGCAGGTTCGAACCTAAGCCGGTAGCACAGGAACCAATTCCTGTACTAATCAAAGTGATCATCTAGAAATGGTACCCGATGATCAGATAGATCATATAGTCACAATCACAACACTCAGAACCTACATGAATATGGTTACTGTATAATTCATCCTTTTGACCCCTGTGTTTAGGATGACTCAGGGTTAAACTGTCAATCCTGATTAAATCATCTGAATCGTGCTCAACTCAAACAGTCCTGTGACTCCTCACTAGGACTACCCTGGCAAAGATTTTGCTAAATTGAAACACAACTGTACACAGCTCCTGAACTGGAGTGGTCAATCCCATCTTGACACATGCATCGACAAGTCAAGTACTTGACTACATCCAGCAGCTTTCCGTCACTGAATTAGAAACTCAAGTAGTCTAGTGCCTAAGTGCACTGAGTTGCTTGCAAGTCACCATGGCGGTCTCAGGTCGGATGGATAGTTATACCCATATCCCATCGGAGCAAATCTTGACAGCAAAAATAGCTTCGGAGTCGGTCACGTTCAGTGCAGATGTACCCTTACATCTCACCTGTATGCCATACCAGTGTCTCCACACTCCTTGGTTAAGAGGGCAACCAACCTATATGGCACACAACGACCTATGCTTGATAAACATTGTTGTCCTTGGTAACAATGTATCATTTGGTCGCGAATTGGTTTAAGGACTAAACGACAAATCCTCCTTTGTCGTGTCTAAATAGTCCTAAGGACTTCACCACAACACAGGAGTTCATTAGAAGATGAAATAATTTGTGATGAAAAATATCAAAATAACTTTTATTTATTTATGATTTATTTACTAATATAATAAAGAGCACAACTGTCAACAGACTGACGATTGACTTTGGGATACTATTCCCAACAATCTCCCACTTGGCCTAAAGCCAATCGGTGCAGTATCTAATACCCATCTTCGACTTGAAGTCGTGGAACTCCTTCACCGCAATGGCTTTAGTGAATGGGTCGACCAGGTTCTCCCTTCCGTCGATCTTCTGAAGGTCAATGTCTCCTCGATCCATGATTTCCCGGATGAGATGGTAGCGGTGCAGAATATGCTTCGTCCGCTGGTGTGCCTTTGATTCCTTCGCCTGAGCAATGGCTCCAGAGCTATCACAATAGAGCAGAACTAGACCAACAAGGGAGGGTGCTACTTCGAGCTCGGTGATGAATTTTCTCAGCCACACTGCTTCTTTGGTAGCATCTGATGCAGCGACATACTCCACCTCGCAAACTGAATCAGCTACTGTGTGCTGCTTGGAACTCTTCCAGCAGACAGCCCCACCATTAAGGGTATAAATAAATCTCGACACACTCTTGCTGTCATCGTGATCAGACTGGAAACTAGAGTCTGTAAACCCTATAAGTCTCAAGTTTGATTCACCATAAACAAGCCACTGATCCTTAGTATTTCTTAAATACTTCAAGATGGTTTTAACAACCTTCCAGTGATTCTCTCCTGGATCAGATTGGTATCTGCTCACTACTCCTAGTGAGTATGCCACATCTGGTCGTGTACATGTCATGGCGTACATGATAGATCCCACTGTCGAAGCATATATAATTCTACTCATACGCTCTCTCTCTTGAGGTGTTGTCGGATAATCCCTCTTCGAGAGAAAAATTCCATGGCCTATCGGTAGATAGCCTTTCTTGGAATTCTCCATGCTGAACTTTTTCAGCATAGTATCAATGTACGTGGACTGGGATAAGCCAAGCAACTTTTTAGATCTATCCCTATAGATCCTCATCCCTAGGATGTAGGAAGCTTCTCCAAGATCCTTCATGGAGAATTATGACGACAGCCAAATCTTATTCCCTGTAATGCAGGGATATCATTCCCGATTAAGAGAATGTCATCCACATACAATACAAGAAATACTATTACTAGACTATTAGCCCACTTATAAATGCAGGGCTCTTCTCGGTTCTTAACGAAGCCATACATCTTGATCGTCTTATCAAAATGTATGTTCCAACTCTGGGATGCCTGCTTAAGTCCATAAATGGACCTTTGTAGCCTGCACACCTTAGACTCATCTGTGGATGTGAATCCTTCAGGTTGTATCATATACACCTCTTCGTCCAGCTCTCCATTTAGGAAAGCTATCTTCACATCCATCTACCAGATTTCATAGTCCAGATGGACAGCTATCGCAAGCATAATCCGAATGAATTTGAGCATTGCCATAAAAAAAAATGTCTCGTCATAGTCTATACCATAACGTTGATGGTATCCTTTGGCAACCAGACGGACGTTATAGATTTTCACCTTTCTGTCTGCACCTCTCTTCCTCTTGAAGACCCACTTACACCCTATGGGTTTTACTCCTTCGGGTGGGTCAACCAATGTCCACACATCGTTGATCTTCATGGACTCAATTTCGGATTTCATGGCCTCTAGCCATTTCTCAGAGTCAGGTCTCTGCATTGCATCCATGTAAGTGATCGGATCCTCATCATTTTCATCAAGTTCGATAGGATCTCCGTCCCAGACCAAGAAACCATAGTATCTGTCTGGTTGACGTGGTACTCTACCAGATCGCCTTAAGGGTGCATGAACAATGGGCTCCGAATTTGATCTAACCAAATTCGGTTCAGGTTCAGCTACTTGTGTCGATTTTTTCACCTGTCGAACTTCTTCAAGTTCGACCTTAGAGGCAATAGTCCCTTTACCAAGGAACTCCTTTTCTAAAAAGATTGCCTTAAGGCTTACAAATTTGAAATTTTGAATTTCAAATTTTAAATAAATTTTAAATTTTAAATTTTAAATTTTTGAATTTCAAAATTTGAATTTTAAAATTTGAATTTTAAATTTAAAATTTCAATCAAATTTCAAATTTTGAATTTTAAATTTTTAAATTTTGAATTTTGAATTTTAAATTTTAAATTTTAAATTTTGAATTTTAAATGTTTGAATTTTGAATTTTGAACAACTTTCAAAATTCAAATTTTAAATTTCAAATTTTAAATTTCAAATTTAAACTTTTAGATTACAACTTAATCTACACATGCAAATTCATATATTGTATCTTAGAACCTACTCTGATACCATTTGAAGCGAAATTTAGTGCCGGGGTAAAATGGTAATTTTAAAACTTTTTCAAAATCACTATTTTACAGTGGAAATAATTAATTAATCTAATTAATTAACATATATTTACCCTACACTAGGATCTAAATATGATATATGGCATGCATGCATTTAAATTTGAAATTCAAATTTGAACAGTAAACACTTTACTGTAATGTGTTCAGAACACAATACCTTTATGCGGGTAGTCGATCTTTGTAATTTGATCACCGTCGGGAGGCTCTGATCATCACAATATAGCCACACAGGATGTCTGACCTCTGCGGATCATCCACATGAGGCTCTCGGTCTAATCGGCTCCTCATGAGTGCTAGCTCGTTGTAGAGCCCTTTTGATGGCTGATGCTGATCGAACTCCTTCGATCGATGTCTACCGATTCTTTGGATGCTCTGGATCATCAGTAGATGTACTTGAGAGGATGTTGAAGATCTCTCTAAAATTTGGTGGGCTCATGACACTCGTAGCTCACCTTCTCACTTCCCGAACCCCAGGCTGAAACCCTAGGGTACACTAAGAAAAACTCTATGCCTTTTTTTCTTTCTTTTCTTTCTTTTTCTCTCAGAAGGTATTGGACCTTCACCTTATGCAGAAAGGTTCCTTACACCCCAAACTTTCTCTTTAAAAATTTCTTACGCATGCTTCACCTTTCTCCCCTTTTTAAAACAACGTCGAACGTGTCTTATCCACGTAAGAGGATAAAGATAAGTGGTTGCACATTTGAATTCAAATCGAGTTTGAATTCAAATGCAAACCAACTCATCCCTATCCACTTATGCCGTGAGAAGAGAAGGGCGTGGACTCTTTGTGCGTGGAAATGTTTCATGAGAAACCTTTTCTCGTGTAAGTTATGTGGTGCACAATATGGATAAGCATGAAGGCATAAGAGATAAGTTATCCATTCAAATTCAAACACGCTTTGAATTTGAATGGTTAACTAATCAGCTTTATTCATCCATATGGCACATAAATGTGGGTGTGGGGAGGGCTTTGCATGAGAAAAAATTCATGAGAAGTTCCTTCTTGTGAATTCAAATGGGTGCAGTGGATATGAGGTGGCGTAGGGAGTTTGGGTCAAGGTGGTTTCATTATTTAAACCAACCTAATTGAACCAAATAAGTTAGGCCCAATTAGACTAATTTAAACCCAACATAATTAGGCTTAATTAAGCTCAATAAAATTCTAACCAAATCAGAAATTGACTAAGCCCAATCCCTGATCAAATCAGGGACCAAACCATCTCGACGATTAGGTCAACTCTTAACCTAATCGGGTCAAACCCAACTGAATTCAATTCAATTGGACTTGATCCAAAAATAATTACTCAATCAAATTGAGTTAATTAGTAATCAAATTACTAATTAAACCTCTCATAAAAATTGAGTCCAAATCCAATGGGCAATCAGGTATCAAAGTCCATCGATATGAAACCTTGATCGAAGAGTCTGAAACCAGTGGGACTCTTGACCTCGGTACCCAAAATGTGTGGGACTCATGATCAGAGAATCCTGATTCTCGATCACAGAGTCTCAGACACGTAGGACTCATGGTCCATGAGTATTAGGACTCTTCATCAGCCATCAGATCAGATGGGAACCTCTAATGTGTGTGACCCCGCAGGTTCGATCCTAAGTCGGTAGCACAGGAACCAATTCCTGTACTAATCGAAGTGATCATTTAGCAATGGTACCCGACGATCGGATAGGTCGAATAGTCGCAATCGCAACACTCAGAACCTATGTGAAAATGGTTACTATATAATTCATCTTTTTGACCCCTGTGTTTAGGATGACTCAGGGTTAAACTGTCAATCCTGATTAGATCATCCGAATCGTGCTTAACTCAAACAGTCTTGTGACTCCTCACTAGGACTACCCTGATCAAGGTTTTGCTAAATTAAAATATGACTGTACACAGCTTCTGAACTGGAGTGGTCAATCTCATCTTGATACACGTATCGACAAGTCAAGTACTTGACTACATCCAGCAGCCTTCCGTCACTGAATTAGAAACTCAAGTAGTCCAGTGCCTAAGTGTCGTGAGTTGCTTGCAAGTCACCATGGCGGTCTCAGGTCGGAGGGACAGTTATACCCATATCCCATCGGAGCAAATCTTGACAACAAAAATAGCTCCGGAGTCGGTTATATTTAGTGCAGATGTACCCTTATATCTCACCTGTATGCCATACCAGTGTCTCCACACTCCTTGATTAAGAGGACAACCAACCTATATGACACACAATGACCTATGCTTGATAAATATTGTTGTCCTTGGTAACAACATATCATTTGATCATGAACTGGTTTAAGAACTAAACGACAAATCCTTCTTTGTCGAGTCTAAATAGTCCTAAGGACTTCACCACAACACAGGAGTTCATTAGAAGATGAAATAATTTATGATGAAAAATATCAAAATAACTTTTATTTATTTATGATTTATGTACTAATACAACAAAGAGCACAACCGTCAACAGGCTGACGATTGGCTTTGGGATACTATTCCCAACATACCCAGCTATAGAAGATGCTTCAAATATTGAACGACTCCTTTGGCACGCTTGACGATGTTGAAAGGCACAAAACTAATTGTGCCATTTTCAATGCTCGGATGAGGGATGGGACCTCAGTCACTGATCATGTACTGTATAAGTTCTTAATTCTTTGCCATTTTCAATGCTTGGATGCGATCCTTAATTCTTTGCCCAAGTCCTTCCTCCCCTTCCTTACTCATTTTTGGATGACAAAACCTGCAGTGAACTACCATGGCTTGTTGGGATTGCTGCAGAACTTTGAGAAGGATCACCAGCTCCATAAGGAGTCAGTGAATGTTGTGGGAGGGTTTTCTTCTGGTCGTCGACCCTTTGAGAAAGGAAAGAAGGACAAGAAGAAGAAGAATAAGAAGGTGCAGCCGCATGCTGGGACGTCTGCACAGGGTCAGACCAAGAAGCACAAGCCCGACCAGAGCCAGGCGGAGTGCTTCTTTTGCAAGAAGCAGGGGCACTGAAAGAGGAACTGTCCTCCATACATTGCCTCCCTAGACCCGAACAGGCCGAAGAGGAAGCAAGGTAATTATATGATAACACCTTGCAACTTTTTTATTTGTGATACTACTGCCTGGGTATTGGATACTGGAAGCCCTTATCATATCTGTAATTCGATGCAGGGTCTGCAGGTCAGTAGGAGATTTGATGAAGGCGAGAGGTTCCTGAACGTTGGAGATGGAAGCAAAGTTTCAGTTCTAGCTTTAGGAATCATGAACCTTGTAATCAACTCTCGTAATGTAATTCTGAGTGAATGTCATTATTGTCCAAGTATTTTATTATATATTATTTTTGTAGGCCTTTTGGTCATGTACAGTTATAAATTTTTAATAAAAAAAAATATTTGCAATATCATTTTGAATGGTGTTACAATATTTGTTGGACAACTAAATAATGGAAGTTACTTACTATCACAGCCTGTTAATATGGTTCAAACCTCTGGTAAATGTCCTAGAATGGATAATATGTCAGAAGTCTACCTTTGGCACTGTAGGCTAGGTCATATCAATAAGAACAGGATAAACAGGTTGGCTTAAGAAGGAATTATTAAAGTAGGTGATTGTGAATTACTTCCAACCTGTGAGTCCTGTCTTCTTGGAAAGATGACCAAATCACCTTTTACTGAAAAAGGTGAGTGAGCCAGTGAACTCTTGGGTCTGGTACATTCTGATGTATGTGGACCCATGAGCTCAAGTGCAAGAGGTAGATATTTCTACTTCATAACCTTCACAGATGACCTATCGAGGTATGGGTATGTCTACTTAATGAAGCATAAGTCAGAGTCATTTGAAATGTTCAAACTATTCCGAAATGAGGTAGAAAAACAAACTGAAAAATATATTAAAACTCTTCGATCTGATCGAGGAGGTGAATACCTTTCCAATGAGTTTCTGACATATCTTGGAGAGAATGGGATTCTCTCTCAGTGGACTCCTTTTGAAACACCACAGTATAATGGTTTGTCTGAAAGGAGGAATCAGACCTTGTTGGACATGGTTTGATCCATGATGGGGTTTGCTAGTCTGCCGATCTTCCTCTGGGGATATGCACTCAAATCAGCTTGTTACCTTCTAAATAGGATTCTGCGTAAGTCTGTAACCAAAAAACCATGTGAGATATGGATAGGACGTAAGCCAGTACTCTCGCACCTTAGGATTTGAGGGTGTCCAACTTATGTTAAACGTTTAATTACGAACAAGCTTGGACCTAGGTCTGACAAGTGTTATTTTATAGGGTACCCAAAAGAGACTAAAGGGTATTATTTCTACCTAGCTGATGAGCATAAGGTGTTTGTCAGCCTTAAGGCAATCTTTTTGGAAAAGGAGTTCCTTGGTGAAGGGACTGTTGCCTCTAAGGTCGAACTTGAGGAAGTTCGACAGGTGAAAAAACCAACACATGTTGCTGAACCTAAATCGGATTTGGTTAGATCAGATCTGGAGCCCATTGTTCCTGCACCCTTAAGGTGATCTGGTAGAGTACCATGTCAACTGGACAGATACTATGGTTTCTTGATCCGAGACGGCAATCCTGTCGAACTTGATGAAAATGATGAGGATCCGATCACCTACATGGATGCAATGCAGAGATCTGACTCTGAGAAATGGCTAGAGGCCATGAAATTTGAAATAGAGTCCATGAAGGTCAATGATGTGTGGACATTGGTTGACCCACCCGAAGGAGTAAAACCCATAGGGTGTAAGTGGGTCTTCAAGAGGAAGAGGGGCGCAGACGGAAAGGTGGAGACCTATAAAGCCCATCTGGTTGCCAAGGGATATCATCAACATTATGGTATAGACTATGACGAGATATTTTCTCCTATTGCAATGCTCAAATCCATTCGGATTATGCTTGCGATAGCTGCCTATCTGGACTATGAAATCTGGCAGATGGATGTGAAGACAGCTTTCCTAAATGGAGAGCTGGATGAAAAGGTGATATGATACAACCTGAAGGGTTCACATCCACAGATGAGTCTATGGTGTGTAGGCTACAGAGGTCCATTTATAGACTTAAGCAGGCATCCCGGAGTTAGAACATACATTTTGATAGGACGATCAAGACGTATGGCTTCGTTAAGAATGGAGAAGAACCCTGCATTTATAAGTGGACTAATTGTCCAGTAGTGGTATTTTTTGTATTATATCTGGATGACATTCTCTTAATCGAGAATGATGTCCCTGTATTATAGGGAATAAAGATTTGACTGTCGTCACAGTTCTCCATGAAGTATCTGGGAGAAGCTTCCTACATCCTAGGGATGAGGATCTATAGGGATAGATCTGAAAGATTGCTTGGCTTATCCCAGCCCATGTACATTGATACTATGCTGAAGAGGTTCAGTATGGAGAATTTTAAGAAAGTCTATCTACCGATAGGCCATGAAATTTCTCTCTCAAAGAGGGATTGTCCGACAACACCTCTAGAGAGAGAGCGTATGGGTAGAATTCCATATGCTTCGGCAGTGGGATCTATCATGTACGCTATGACATGTACACGACCAGATGTGACATACTCACTAAGGGTAGTGAGTAGATACCAATCTGATCTAGGAGAGAATCACTGGAAGGTTGTTAAAACCATCCTGAAGTATTTAAGAAATACTAAGGACCAATGGCTTGTTTATGGTGAATCGGACTTGAGACTTATGGGGTTTACAGACTCCAGTTTTCAGTCTGATCACGATGACTGTAAGAGTGTGTCGGGATTTATTTTTATCCTTAATGGTGGGGTTGTCTGCTGGAAGAGTTTCAAGCAGCACACTGTGGCTGATTCAGTTTGCGAGGCAAAGTATGTCGCTGCATCAGATGCTGCCAAAGAAGCAGTGTGGCTGAAAAAATTCATCATCGAGCTCAGAGTAGTACCCTCCCTTATTGGTCTAGTTCTGCTCTATTGTGATAACTTTGGAGCCATTGCTCAGGCGAAGGAACTGAAGGCACACCAGCGGACGAAGTATATTCTGTGCCGCTACCATCTCATCTGGAAAATCATGGATCGAGGTGACGTCGGCCTTCAGAAGATCGACGGAAAGGAGAACCTTACCGACCCATTCACTAAAGCCATTGTGGTGAAGGAGTTCGATGACTTCAAGTCAAAGATGGGTATTAGATACTGCATCGATTGGCTTTAGGCCAAGTGAGAGATTGTTGGGAATAGTATCTCAAAGCCAATCGTCAGCCTGTTAACGGTTGTGCTCTTTCTTGTATTAGTATATGAATTATAAATTAATAAAAGTTATTTTGATATTTTCATCACAAATTGTTTCATCTTCTAATGAACTCCTGTGTTGTGGTGAAGTCCTTAGGACTATTTAGACTCGACAAAGGAGGATTTGTCATTTAGTCCTTAAACCTGTTCGCGATCAAATGATATGTTGTTACCAAGGACAACAATGTTTATCAAGCATAGGTCATTGTGTGCCATATGGGTTGGTTGTCCTCTTAACCAAAGAGTGTGGAGACACTGGTATGGCATACAGGTGAGATGTAAGGGTACATCTGCACTGAACGTGACCGACTCCAGAGCATATTCTGCTGTCAAGATTTGCTTCGATGGGATATGGGTATAACTGTCCCTCCGACCTGAGACCACCATGGTGACTTGCAAGCAACTCACTGCACTTAAGCACTAGACTATCTGAATTTCTAATTCAGTGACGGAAGGCTACTGGATGTAGTCAAGTACTTGACTTGTCGGTGCATGTGTCAAGATGGGATTGACCACTCCAGTTCAGGAGCTATGTATAGTCATGTTTCAATTTAACAAAATCTTGATCAGGATAGTCTTAGTGAGGAGTCACAGGACTGATTGAGTTGAGCACGATTCGAATGATCTAATCAGGGTTGACAGTTTAACCCTGAGTCATCCTATACACAGGGGTCAAAAGGGATGAATTATACAGTAACCATATTCGCGTAGGTTTTGAATGTTGCGATTGTGACTATTCGACCTATCCGGATGTCGAGTACCATTGCTAGATGGTCACTTCGATTAATACAGGAATTGATTCCTGTGCTACCGATTTAGGTTCGAACCTGTGGGGTCACACACATTAGAGGTTCCTTCTGATCTGATGGCTGGAGAGAGTCTCACTGGACTAGGACTCTTTGACTAAGAGTCTTAATGCTCGGAGACTTTGTGATTGAGAATCAGGATTCTTTGATCACAAGTTCTACATATTTTGGGTACCGGAGTCAAGAGTCCCACTGGTTTGGGACTCTTCGATCAAGGTTTCATATCGATGGACTTTGGTACCCGATTGCCCATCGGATTTGGACTCAGTATTTATGAGAGATTTAATTAGTGATTTGATCGCTAATTAACTCAATTTGATTGAGTAATTATTTTTGGATCAAGTCCAATTGAATTGGATTCAGTTGGGTTTGACCCGATTAGGTTAAGAGTTGACCTAATCGCCGAGGTGGTTTGGTCCCTGATCTGATCAGAGGTTGGGCTTAGTCAATTCTTGATTTGATTAAGATTTTATTGAACCTAATTAAGCCTAATTGTATTGGGTTTAACTTAGTCTAATTGTGCCTAACCTATTTTTATAAGGTTGGTTCAATTAGGTTTGAAACCACCTTGACTTATCTCCCTGCGCCACCTCACCTCACCTGCGCCTATTTGAATTCACCAGAAATGAGTTCTCATAAATTTTCTCCCACGCAGAAGCCTTCCCATGCCCCACCTGTGTGTGCCATCTGAGTGGATAAAGATGGTTGGTTGGCCATTCAAATTCAAATAAAGTTTGAATTTGAATGGGCAACTAATCCATGCGCCACCTTATCCCTTGTGCGCCCCTTCCTCTACACGAGAAAAAGTTTCTCGTGTAGACTCTCCATGCACAAAGAAGCCCAGTCCCTCCCTTCTCACATCAAGAGTGGATAAGGATAGGTTGGTTGGCATTTGAATTCAAATTCAATTTGAATTCAAGTGAGCAACCACCTAGCTTTATCCTCTCATGCGATAAAGACACGGTTGCACTGTTTTAAAAAAAAATAGAAGAAGAGGCATGCGCACAATTTTATCTGAGAGAGAAGGCTGCGTGAGAAGGCCTTGTGCATGAGATTGAAAGTTCAAAAAATTTCGAGAAAAAAGAAAAGAAAAGAAAGAAAGTGGGCATAGGGTTTTCTGTGAGTTCCCTAGGGTTTCTGCCTAGGGTTTGGGAAGTGAGAAGGTGAGCTACGAGTGTCATGAGCCCACCAAACTTCAGGGAGAGCTTCATCAACCTTTCTACTATCTCTATTGATGATCCAGAGTATTTAAAGAATCAGCAGATATCGATCGAAGGAGTTTGATCAGCATCAGCCATCAAAAGGGTTTTGCAACAAACTAGCATTTGTGAGGAGCCGATCAGATCAGGAGCTTCATGTGGACGATCTATAGAGGCCAGACATACTGTGTGGCTATATTGTAATGATCAGACCATCCCAATGGTGATCAGACTGCAGTGATCGACTACATGCATGAAGGTAATGTATTCTGAACACATAACAGTAAAATATTTACTGTAAAAATTTAAATTTTAAATTTAAATGCATGCTATATATATCATATTTAAATCCTTGTATAGGATTAATACTTGTTAATTAATTAGATTAATTAATAATTTTTACTGTAAAATTATAATTTTAAAAAAAATTTAAAATTATCGTTTTACCCCTGCACTGAAATTCACTTCAGTTTCAAATCTGAGACGCTCTCAGAAAACTCAAGATGGAGGAAGGGAAGAGATGAACACAACAACCCTAGAAGAAGACCCTCTTCTTCTTCTCTTTTCTCTCTCTAGACACCCTATCTTGTGTCTATTATATCTCCACGTCCCAACCTTCTTTATCTCTAATTTTTGGATGCCTCAAAGTTCTCTCTTTTATCTATTTTTTATGAAAATATCATGAAAAAATTTATTTTATATTGAGAGATATGATAGAGTCCTTGTCTAGGTCAAATACCTAGTCAAGGTTTATCCAAACATGGCAAGATAAGGGGCACCCAACTTTTGGGCGCCCCCTCCTTTTTGTATATGGACCAACAGCAAAGGGCACCTATCAAGTTTCATAAAAGCCACAAAAATTTTAGAAAAAATCTGAATAAAATCGATGCAAAAAGGAAAGAGTTTTGGATTTTTAAAACTCTATCTCATAGAATTTGAAATCCAAACTTATTCCTACTTTGATTTGATCCACAACCATCTTCCATGTAAGAAAGAAGAGAGGAAACCTTTTAGGCATGGTGAAGACCTAGGAGAGGATTTTTGTTACATAAAATAAGAGAAAATTGGTATGGAATAAGAGAGAGGGTGTGGGGGGCTTATGTGGCACAAGGTAGAATCCTAGTCTTACTAGGATTCTATCTTATGACTTGTTTTAATTCGGTTTCTCAAACCAAATCAAACCAAAATTAAATCAACCTAATTAAAATAAGTCTTAACCCAATTAAGAATCTAATTTAATCAGATTAAATTAGATTTAAATTTATTTTAATTTTTTAATCAAATTAGAAATTAGGTTGACCCAAGTCCTAATTGAACTAGGACTAGTTTTTCCTTGCACTTGGCTTATCCAATAAACTAATTGGACTTGATCCAATCAAGCCCAAACTAAATCTAATTAAATTATATTCAATTAGACTTAATCTCAACCCATTGGATTAATCAAATTAAGCCAATTAGCAATCAAATTGCTAATCGATCCTCCTGCAATACTTGCACTAGGTTAAATGTCAATCGTATTGACCGTTTAATCCTAGAACGATTCTTAATCATTGATCAACCATCCGATCGGATCATAAATTCTAATGTGTGTGACCTCATAGGTCTGAACCTAAGCTAGTAGCACAGGAATAAATTTTTGTCCCAATCAAAGTGACCATCTAGCAATGATATCCAACGGTCGGATAGGTCGAATGTGTAGAACAACATCCTTAGAACTCATGCAGATATAGTTTTCATATAATTCATCCCCTTGACCAAAATGATTATAAGACACCTCAGAGTTCAACAATCAACTCTGATCAGGTTGTCCACATTATATTTCAAAATATCAAATCCATCTGATGGATTATCCTGGCCAAGATTTTGCTAAATTGAAATACAGCGACTCATTCTTCTCCAACTCTTAGAGTGGTCAATCCTATCTCGATCACACTCAGACTTCGTAAGTACTTGACTATGCCCAGAAGTCTTCCATCACTAAATTAAAAATTCAGTTAGTTTAGTATCAAAGCATAGTGAGTTGCTAGCAAGTCACTGAGGCGATCTCAAGTCTAAGGGACACTTATACCTATATCCCATCAGAGATATTCTCGACAACAGAATGCTCTGGAGTTGGTCATATTCAATGATGATGTACCCTTACATCTCATCTATATACCATACCAGTGTCTTCACACTCCTTGGTTAAGAGGATAACCAATCTATATGACCTACAGCGACCTATGCTCGATAAAAGCTGTCATCTTTATTAACAGCCTATCATTTGGTCGTGAATAATTTTAAGGACTAATCGATAAATCCTCTCTTTATCGAACTTAAATAGTCCTAAAGACTTCATCATAACAACGAAGTTCATTAGAAGATGAAAACTTATGATGAAAATATCAAAAATATATTTTATTTATTAACAAATCAATTACAATACTTGGTTGCTCAACCGTCAACAGCTTGACGATTGACTTTTGAAATATATTTTTCAATAACTCCCACTTGTCCTAAAGCCACTTGGCATAGTATCTAATATCCATCTTCGACTTGTGGTTGTCGAACTCCTTTATCACCAAGGCTTTAGTGAAGGGGTCGGTTAGGTTCTCCTTTCCATCGATCTTCTGAAGGTCGATGTCACCTCAATCCATGATCTCCCGTACTAGGTAGAAGTGATGCAAAATATGCTTCGTCCACTGGTGTGCTTTGGGTTCCTTCGCCTGAGCTATGACACCAGTGCTGTTGCAGTAGAGCAAGACCAGGCCATCGAGGGAGGGTGCTACTCTGATCTCGATGATGAATTTTCTCAGCCATATAACTTTCTTCACGGCATCCAATGCTGCGATGTACTCCACCTCGCAAACAGAGTCTGCCATAGTATGTTGCTTGGAACTCTTCCAGTAGATGGCTCCACCATTCAGAGTAAAGATATAATCCAACATGCTTCTACTGTCATCATGGTCAGATTAAAAGTTGGAGTCTGTGAACCCCACAAGTTTCAGATCTGACTCGTCATAAACCAACCATTGATCCTTATTACCTCTCAAATACTTAAGGATAGCTTTAACCACTTTTCAGTGATTTTCTCCAGGATCAGATTGGTATCTACTCACTACTCCTAATGAGTATGCCACATCTGGCCTTGTACAAGTCATGGCATATATGATAGATCCCACGGTCGAAGCATATGAAACTCTACTTATACGCTCTCTCTCTTCAGGAGTTGTCGGACAATCCTTCTTGGAGAGAGAAATTTCATGACCTATCGATAGATAGCCCTTCTTGGAATTCTCCATGCTAAACCTCTTCAGCACAGTGTCTATGTACATGGACTGGGATAACCCAAGCATCTTTTTAGATCTATCCCTATAGATCTTCATCCCTAGGATGTAGGATGCTTCACCCAAGACCTTCATGGAGAACTATGATGACAACCAAGCTTTTATTCCCTGTAATGCGGGGATGTCATTTTCGATTAAGAGAATGTCATTCACGTTCAAGACAAAGAATACCACAATTGGACCATTTGCCCATTTATAGATGCAGGGCTTTTCTCCGTTCTTAATGAAGCCATACATTTTGATCACCTTATCAAAATGTATGTTCCAACTCCAAGAAGCTTACTTCAATCCATAAATGGATCTTTGAAGCTTGCACACCTTAGACTCATCTATGGATGTAAACCCCTCAGGTTGTATCATATACACCTCTTCGGTCAGCTCTCTATTCAGAAAAGCTGTCTTTACATCCATCTGCCAGATCTTATAATCCAGATGGACAGCTATTGCAAGTATTATCCGAATAGATTTGAGCATTACCACAGGAGAAAATATCTCATCATAGTCAATACCATAACGTTGATGATACCCCTTGATAACTAGACGGGCTTTATAGATCTCCACCTTTCCATCTGCACCCCTCTTCCTTTTGAAGACCCATTTACACCCAATGGGTTTAACTCCTTCAGGTGGGTCAATCAATGTCCATACATCATTGACCTTCATGGACTTCATTTCGGATTGCATGGCTTCAAGCCATTTCTTAGAATCAGGTCTATGCATTGCATCCATATAGGTGATCGGATCCTCATCATTCTCATCGAGTTCGATGGGATCACCATCCTGAACCAAAAAATCATAGTATCTGTCCGACTGATGCGGTAATCTATCGGATCGTCTTAATGGTGAAGGTACATTAGGCTCTGGATCTGATCTAATCAAATCCGACTCAGGTTCAGCTATTGGTGTCGGCCCTTCTACCTATTGAACTTCATCAAGTTCAATCTTAGAGGCAACGGTTCCTTCACCAAGGAACTCTTTTTCTAAAAAAATTACCTTAAGGCTGACGAACACCTTTTGTTCATCAGTATGGTAGAAAAATATCCTTTGGTCTCTTTGGGATACCCTATGAATGTGCATTTGTCAGACCTAGGTCCGAGTTTATCTATAACTAACCATTTGACATAGGCCGGAGCCCCCCAAATCCTAAGGTGTGAAAGTGCTGGCTTACGTCCTGTCCATATCTCATATGGAGTCTTAATTATAGACTTACTTGGAATCCTATTTAATAGATAACAGTCTGATTTGAGTGCATATCCCTAGAAGGATATCGACAAGCTAGCAAAACCCATCATGGATCGAACCATGTCTAACAGAGTCTGATTTTTCCTTTCAGACACACCATTATGCTATGGTGTTCCTGGATGAGTCCATTGGGAAAGAATCCCATTCTCTCCTAGGTATGTGAGAAACTTACCAGAAAGGTATTTTCCTGCTCGATCAGATCGAAGAGTTTTAATACTCTTTTCAGTTTATTTTTCTATTTCACTTCGAAATCGTTTGAACATTTCAAATGAATCTAACTTATATTTTATCAGATAGACATATCCATATCTAGATAGATCATCCGTGAAAGTGATGAAGTAGAAATATCCATCTCTAGCACTTGTGCTCATGGGCCCACATACATCAGTATGTACTTAGCCCAAGAGCATAGTAGCTCTCTCACCTTTTCTAGTAAAAGGTGATTTGGTCATTTTATCAAGAAGAAAAGATTCACAGGTTGGAAGTGATTCACAATCACTTACATCAAAGATTTCCTCTTGAGTCAATCTGTTTATCCTGTTCTTGTTTATATGACCTAGCCAACAGTGCCATAAGTAGATATCTGATACACTATCTAATCTAGGGTGCTTGCCTCTTATCGGGCTTGATCTTTCTGGTCAGCCCTACACTGATGTCCCAGTCTGAACTTGCACCTTCTTCACTTTTTTCTTCTTGTTCTTCTTTCCTTTCTTAAAGGGTCAAGAACCAGAAGATGAACCTCCCACTAAATTCACCGACTCCATGTGGAGTTGGTGATCCTTCTCAAAGTTCTGAAGCAACCCCAGTAACCCATGGTAGTTTACTTCAGGTTTTGTCATTCTATAATGAGTGAGGAATAGGAGATAAGATTTGGACAGCGAGTTTAGTATTGCATCATTCCCAAGCTACTCATGCAAGGAAAAGTCGAGCTTGCTCAAACACTCCATCAGCTCGATCATGTATAATACATGATCAGTGATAGAGGCACCATCCCATATTTTGACGTTGAAAATGGCACAACTAGTCTTGTGCCTCTCCACATCATCGAATGTGCTAAAGGCATCCTCCAACACTTGAAGCATGTTCTTTGGCTGAGCCGTCTCAAATTTGCAACTGAACTCATCGCTCATGGCAGCCAGCATGATGCAGCGCACCATGGTCTAATCACTGAGCCACTTCTGGTAAGTATCTTTGACTGTTTCACGTTCATTGACAGCTGGCTCCTTAGGTACAGGATTCGTTATCACATATAGGATCTGTTCATGCTCCAGAACTATCTTCAACTTTCGGTACCAGTTATCGAAGTTGGATCCCACCAACTTATCATGGTCCAATAATGATTGGAGTGATAGAAAAGTGGGCATATCTGCATAAAGAAAAATCATAACCTAATTAGTAATTGATTCATTAAACCTAAAGATTTAGACTTTAATCAAAAGATTTCTTCCACTATTTTATTCAAATTGATAACCTCTACCTCTAATTTGAGAAATTACCTTAATTCCTTAGTGGGTACTAGAATCCACTTAGACTGCACACAAGTCCAACTTTGGTTGGCTAATCCATGTACATCTAAGGGTAGATTCATAACCAATTATTTTTCTAAATAATTTTTAGTAATTTTAATTTTGCCCCAGTCCCTAATCAGTAGGCTTTGGCCTCCACTGAAAAGGTATGGTTAGGTCCAACCATTAACATGACCATACTTGGCCTATCTAGCCAATGAATGATTAGGCCCAACATTAGTTGGCTAACCTAACCACCATTTAGAAAGATGCAGTCAATAAATCATATTATGAATGATAATTCTATCAGTCGATAAGCACCAGGCCTTTGGGCCTCCAATGATTATCCAACTGATGGACCCATTATCATCCACTTAATGGGAGGCTATGATCTAGTTATCACTATAACTATTTTATTTTAAGGACCTAATAAATTTAGAAGATTTAATTTATTTAGAGGATGAGGTCAGATGAACCAGCTTATCATGATCCTCCCACTGGCTTCACCAAGTCAGCTTAAGGGAGACCATTAAAAGGGCTGGTCTAGGAGCACCTAAATTAGTCACACTGATTTACCTAGCTGACATGGGTCAGTTCGAATAGTAAAGTGATCCAATCAAAATATAATTTCATCAAGAGGCCAGGTAAGTTCGATCGGTGGGAGGGTCTGCCAAAACTTACCTTAGACACCATCAGAAATGGCCAGATAAGCAGGCTCCCAATTAAAAATCACCAGTCTGGTTTACCTTAGATACCAACTGGTTTAATTAGTTTTGATTGGATCAACCTAATAGTTCATGCTAGACCGCTTAGCTAGGAATCAAGTCCATTTGGTTCTCGTTAAAGATATGGACTTGACCAACTACAACTATTGTAATTGATCTAGAGAATCCTTGACCTAATCTAAGACAACAATTGATTAGATTTAGTTAATTCTCTAATTAAGTCCATCTTTAATCTAACCTTAAGTCTAACCCAATTAATAGACCTAATTCCCACTAACCCATTAACCCAATGTGTTATGGTTTGTATCTTAGGTTCTTCAATTCACAATCCTAGAACCTAATCAAAACAACTTCTTAATTCTCAATTAAGTTTTGGGCTGAGGATTGGGGTTCGGCTTTTTGAACATAATTTTTATGTTTGTAAAATAATTTTACAACATGGTTCCACTAACCAAGTTGCATGTTTAATTCATAATCAAGATGCAAATAAAATAAATATGAAACTACTTTAGATCTAATCTAAACAGGTTCATATAATTGAAACAATTTCAACTTTAAACTGTATAAATTGTTCAGACAAAAATATGATGGTTCTTTGCACAGGTTATATTAACAAAAAGATTTTATTTTAGATTTAAATATTTTTTAAATCTAATAAATCATAAATTTAATCTAGATCATATCTAATAAATTTATGATTAAAGATAGATCTATACGAACTAGGATAACCTTTGCACTATAAGGGGTAAACCTTACAGCAGGATAACCTTGCAGTTCATGATTGATCTAAAAATTTTAATTTTAGATTTAATAATTAAATTATAAATTAGATCTAATTTAAAAAATAATCTAAGTATGTATAAATAATTACGTAATAAATAACATGAGCTTTGATACCAATTATAGGAACCAGATCTAGGGTTTCAGGATTAGATCTTGAAACTTTTTCAAGATCATGCAGTGGAAGACTAAAATAAATCAAGATCCTATTATAAAACTAGAGAATCTCTAAATCTAAGATCCTATTACATGATTATTATATGCTATTAAATCAAAAATTAAAACATATAAAGAATGAACTACATGCTGATCATATCAACATGTTTCTATGCTACATCTAATGCATGTAATAAACAATGGATCAGATCTATTACCTTGCAAGTTAGATGTTCTAACCTTGTTGATCTGAGCTTGAGGATGATGTTGTAAGCCACACATATGTCCAACCTCTAGGAGTCATCCACACGAGCCCACGAATCTTGATCAAAAGTCCTACTCCAAGAAATCAGCACAGTATGCTAGTACTGCGCTGATCCTTCTTCGATGGTTGATCATGTATCTCCTTCTTCTTGATTTGGACTCTTCCAAAGATGAAAAGTTAGAGGAGAAGTTTTAGATCTGAGACACTCTCAGAAAACTCAAGATGGAGGAAGAGAAGAGATGAACACAATAACCCTAGAAGAAGACCCTCTTCTTTTTCTCTTTTCTCTCTTTAGACACCCTATCTTGTGTCTATTATATATCCATGCCCTAACTTTTTTTCTCTCTAAATTTTGGATACCCCATAGGTCTCTCTTTTATCTATTTTTCATAAAAATTTTGTGAATAAATTCATTTTATATAAAGAGATATGATGGAGTCTTTGTCACGATCAAATATCTAGTCAAGATTTATCCAAATATGGCAAGATAAGGGGTGCCCAACTCTTGGGTTCCCCCTCCTTTTTTTTATGTATGGACCAACAGCAAAGGGGGCCTATCAAGTGCCATAAAAGCCATAAAATTTTCAAAAAAAAAATCTGGATAAAATCAGTGCAAAAAGAAAAAAATTTTGGATTTCTAAAACTCTATCTAATAGAATTTGAAATCCAAACTTATTCCTACTTTGATTTGATCCACAACCATCTTCCATGTAAAAAAGAAGAGAGGAAACCTTTTGGGCATGGTGAAGACCTAGGAGAGGATTTTTTTCGCACAAAATAAGATGGAATTGGCATGGAATAAAAGAGAGGGCATGGGGGGCTTATATGGCTCAAGGTAGAATCCTAGTCTTACTAGGATTCTATCTTATGACTTGTTTTAATTTGGTTTCTCAAACCAAAGCAAACCAAAATTAGATCAACCTAATTAAAATAGGTCTTAACCCAATTAAAAACTTAATTTAATTAGATTAAATTAGATTTAAATTTATTTTAATTTTTTAATCAAATTAGAAATTAGGTTGACCCAAGTCTTAATTGAACGAGGACTAATTTTTTCTTGCACTTGGCTTACCCAATAAACCAATTGAACTTGATCCAATCAAGCCCAAACTAAATTTAATTAAATCATATTCAATTAGACTTAATCTCAGTCCATTGGTTTAACCAAAATTAAGCCAATTAACAATCAAATTGCTAATTGATCCTCCTGCAACACTTGCACTAGGTTAAATGTCAATCGTATTGATCGTTTAACCCTAGAACGATTCTTAATCATTGATCAACCATCCAATCGGATCATGAACTCTAATGTGTGTGACCTTATAGGTTCGAACCTAAGTCAGTAGCATAAAAATAAATTTCTATACCAATCGAAGTGACCATCTAGCAATGGTACCTGACGGTCGGATAGGTCGAATGTGTAGAATAACATCCTTAGAATCCATGCGGATATAGTTTCCATATAATTTATCCCCTTGACCAAAATGATCATAGGATACCTCAGAGTTCAACTATCAACTCTGATCAGGTTGTCCATATTGTATTTCAAAATATCAAATCTATCTGATGGATTATCCTGGCCAAGATTTTGCTAAATTGGAATACAACGACTCATTCTTCTCCAACTCTTGGAGTGGTCAATCTCATCTTGATCATACTCTGACTTTGCAAGTACTTGACTATGCCCAGAAGCCTTCCATCACTGAATTAGAAATTTAGTTAGTCCAGTACTAAAGCACAGTGAGTTGCTTGCAAGTCACTGAGGTGATCTCAGGTCTATGGGATACTTATACCTATATCCCATCAGAGACATTCTCGACAGCAGAATGCTCTGGAGTTGGTCACGTTCAAAGATGATGTACCCTTACATCTCACCTGTATGTGATACCAGTATCTCCACACTCTTTGGTTAAGAGGACAACCAATCCATATGGCCTACAGCGACCTATGCTCGATAGAAGCTGTCGTTCTTATTAACAGCCTATCATTTGGTTGTGAATAATTTTAAGGATTAATCGATAAATCCTCTCTTTATTGAACTTGAATAGTCCTAAGGACTTCATCATAACAACGGAGTTCGTTAGAAGAGAAAAACTTATGATGAAAATACTAAAAATATATTTTATTTATTAACAAATCAATTACAATACTTGGTTGCTCAACCGTCAACAGCTTGACAATTAACTTTTGGGATATATTTTTTAATAATTTCAGGATTGATAGTTAAATCCTAGGTCATCTTTAGCATTAGGGTCAAAAAGATGAATTATACGATAACCATACAACAGTAGGTTCTTGAATGTTGCTTTACAATCATTCGGCCTATCCGAATGTCGGATCCTATTGCTAGATGGTTACATCAATTAGTATAAAAATTTATTTCATACTACTAGCTTAGGTTTGAGCCTATGGGGTCACACACATTAGAAGTTTCGGTCTGATCAGATGGCTGATCCAGTAAAGAGTCTCACTGGATTGAAACTCTAATGGAGAGTCTCATTGGACTAAGATTCTGCTATTAATGGAGAATTAATTGGTAATTAGATTGCTAATTGACTCAATTTGATTGAGCAATGAGGTTTTGGATCAAGTCTAATTGAATTGGATTTAGTTTGACTTGGATTGGGTTTGATTAAGTCAAGCCTAATTATAAGAGAAACTAGGTCCTGATTTGATCAGAACTTAGGTTCAATTATTTTCTAATTGGATTAAGAATTTATTAAAAAAATTATATTTTTAATTAGATTAGATTCTTTCCTCTCATTGGGTCCAAACCAAATCTGATTTGGATTGTAATCAAATAAGAAACTATAGAGTCCCAACCACCTGAAATTCTCACCCTTGCACATGCCCTAGGACCCACACCACTCATTACAAGCAAAAGAAGTTTGCATGAGGTATTTTGGCATGAAAAAGAAGGGCACAAAAAGTGGTGGGGGGCACTCATGTGATGAGTCATGATCCTTATCTCCTTCCTGATTTAAGTTTGATTTAAATCAAAGATAACAAGATAAGAAGGAAATAAATCTGATTTCATGGAAAAGTATTGGTGGCACCAAAAACTCATTCCTTATTCATGTTAAGAAGATTGGTTGGCATGAGAAAGATCTGATTTCTTTCTTAACTATCATAAAATTGATGTTGAATGTTTGGATGCCATATCTTTTATGGCATGAAAGGTGGTGGCACCTCCTCTTAACCCTAATCCCTAGCCCACCTATATAAAGGTGTCTAATAGTTGGACGTTCCAGAAAGAGAGAGTTTAAGAAAGGAGAAAATTATATTCTCTAGCCTCGCCTCCTTCCTTGGTTCTTTCTCTCTTTAAGGTGTCTAAGAGATTTAAAGAAGAAGAAGTTAAATCAGTCATCAAAGATCTTCGCAAGCTAGCACTTTCGAAGAGATTGATCAGTAATTGATCTTCGTATGGACGATTCATAGAGGATGGACACCATGTGTGGCTATAAGCAACCTGAAGGAGCTCTAATCCATATGATTCAATTATGGAAATTAGCAACCCATACTCTGGTAATGAGTTTCAAACTTGCTAGATCAGATCAGATCAAATCTAATGGTTAGATTTGATCTAGAGCATCGATATGATCGATGTAGATTTTATTATTTTTAAATTTTAATTACATATTTAATCATATTATAGATCATGGCAAGGTAGTTTAGATTAGATCTTGTGCATATAATACAGATTAAATTATTTAATCTATCATATTTCGCTGTAAAATTTTTAAAATTACATGCATAGAATGCTTAATTTTTTTTCAAATGGTATCAGAGCCTCATTTGATAAGATATGATTTTATATGTATTTAAATCTAATTTTATGTTGTTTAGATTAGATCTAAATAATTTTTATATTCAGATCTAATGTTTGATCAGTCCTATGTATGTTAGATTAGATGATTTAAGTAGCAAAGTACTCGAATTAGATAATCACCATACCGTCCGATCATAGGAGCAAATTGGGTTACACGACCCTCTCCTTCCATTCAATGGGTGCTCTTGTGGCATGTAAGTGTGCCACTGTGAGGTCTCATGAAGAAAAACATGAAAGGAAAAACTTACTTTTTTGCAAAATCCTAGATCTTGAAATTTTAAGATTTGTTGAATGTGATACAAATTGTAAGAAAAGTAATAACATCTAATCTTATTGCTTAAAATTGTTTTAATAAGATTTGAGATCACAAATGGTTTGGATTGTTGGAATTTTGGATTTGGTGCATGCATATGTGTTTCAAAATTTTTATTTTCTAAACACCATAGTGGAGAATAAGATTAAAATACTTTTAATCTAAATTTTGCATGTATAAAAGTATAAAACCACATGGATCTATTTCATATGCTGAAATTGATATATGCTGAAATTCAGATTATGATCAAATTATATATCTGTTTCACAATCTCTTTCTTCAAAACTGAATCTGAAAGAGATGAGACTTTTTGTTAGCCACACAAATATCCAACCTCTATGAGTATCTACTCGAGATCAGTCTGGAATAGCCTTCTATAATCTGAATTTTGATTCTCCAAAATTCAACCTGCTGAATATGAACAAAGCCTGGATCACGATTAACACTTTATCTTTCTCCTTGATCTTCTTTTTCTCCTCTTCTCTAAAGTTTTTTTTTGCTATGTGCTGCTATTAGATGCTAAAAATCAGCAAGAAAGGGGTATCCAAACTCCTTTGGGCATAGAACTCTTTGGGACGCACGTCCCAAGGAAGGGGTGTATAGAACACCCAAGAGAAGAGAAAGGGAGAGGAAGAGAGGGCATGGGGAGAGCCTTTGGGTATGAGGGGCTTCTGATTTTGATACTCTAGAGACCTTAAGAGAGGTTGCTTTAAATAGGCATAAGGATTGAATTCTATTCAATCTCATAATATAAGTCCTACTTGCATTAGGATTTCTATTAACTTAAGTTATCCAACTTACATTAGGAAGCTTATTGGCACCAACTATTGGAGCCCTTGCACCTATAATTAGATATCCTCTTTTGCACCCAAGAGACACTCCATATGAAAACCAAAGGCTCTCTAATTAATGGACACGTCCAAATTGATCAAATCAAAATGGCACCCCATAATAACTATCAAGGAGATTCATAAAGGACTTGCACCCTTAATTTATGTGATCTATAACCTTAGATACCCAATAATTAGAGTCTCATGAATCTTATTCATATAGGTTATTAGCAGGTAATTAAGTTAGAATTAACTTATCAAATAAATAATCCCAACAGAAAGAAAAATTTGGTCCAACCATATGCTAGCAACATGACCATAAATCCAATAAGTTTCTCTAAACCCAATTGACACTTCATAGGCTAAATTACTTATTCCAGACCTAATCTCTTTGTTGTGTGACCTCATAGGTTCAATTCTATCTGGTAGTAAGACATACAATGATCTCTATCATCATATCATTGAAATTCTTTTCAATAGATTAGAACAATTCCATTCTAACTCAATAAGGATTGTCGATCCGGAACAATCCTAGTGAGCTCTCATAATCCATCATGACACCTAGCAAGTATATAGTAGAAATCCAGTAAAGCTGAAATGAACCTCTAGGTGTAGTTAACGTGTGGTTTAGTCCCTTTATCGTGAGTCCTGACTAGATGGCAAGTCATGGATAATCGTCAAACCTCAACATCAGTCATATAATAGATTGATTAGCTCATGTCAAGTTGTGACTTCTATGAAAACTCTTTTCCATCAATCATACTGCTGTGGCCACAGACTCTTGGACTTAGACTCTCAAATTTTATAGGATTACTCTTCTCTATCAAGATCGATAGATCCTATCTTGATGCGCATCCCACTCCTATAGTGGACCAACTATCGCCAACATCCACTACAAGGACTCATTGAGACCCATGTTTATGTGCCAATCAAATTCTAACAGCCTCACTATGAGTAGCAGTACCATCTCAAGTCAAAGGATCAGTCACACAACTATAGCATCGAGACAATCACTAACGATTGAATAAAAATCTAAGTGATCTATCGTATGGTCATGCTTAGTGCTAGTTATTCTCTAATAATCATCCACACTTATCATCCTGTGTTTCTATACTGTAGATTTGAGATCCATCTATCTCGAAGGAAGTGATTTGTGCGTCAGTCTATCTAGATCTATCATCGCCCTCATGATGATCCTATGATCGGAAGCCTTTAAGAATGAGATACATGTCTCTAAATATATGTATCTGGATGTATCATCATCATCTATCTCGAAGGAAGCGATTTGTGCATCAATCTATCTGGATCTATCATTGCTCTCATGATGATCCTATGATTGTAAGCCTTTAGAAATTAAATACATATCTCTAACTCTCAACACTTTGAGAATATGTATCGAAACTAATTTCATGGATGATTCAAAGACACATTACACTTGAATGAAAAAGAACTTACCCTTTTTATTGATCATATCAATATATTAAGTATAAATTTATGCTCTAGATATATCACAATATGTCAGCTATATTGGCTTCTAGGACATATATCTAACCATCTCTCACTTGAACTAAAGTCAATTGGCCACAAATCTATATCCCATCTTTTCAAGGTAGATTTTCAGTTTTGGTTGGCTCAACTGCTTAGTCAGTGGGTCTGCCATGTTATCCGTGGAGTCTACTCTTCACACCTCGACATGAGGTAGTTGCATATACTGTTGCTCTATGTGTTTGGACTTTTGGTGAGACCTTGAGCTCCTTAGCAAGGGCTATGGTACCATTATCTTTGTAGTACTGTGTCATGGCATGATATCTAGTTCTACAACTAATATTAGAGTCAGAATTCATCCGACACCTCTACAACATATTCAGCCTCCATTGATCATATATTTAGAACCCTTCTAATATATCAAACAAGAATACACCCTCAACTTGCAACTCAGAGTCCTCTCTAAAGATCAAAAACAAATCCTTAATCCTTCTCAAGTACTTAAGGATGTTCTTCACAGCTATCCAGTATGCCTCACCTGGATTCGACTGATACCTACTTGTGACACTCACAGCAAAGGCAATATCAGGTCGAGTGCATAGCATGGCATACATGAGGATTCCTATTATCGAAGCATAAAGAATCCTACTCATGTGCTGAATCTCCTCAGATGTGGTCAGACACATTATCTTGGAAAGACAAATACCATGCCTAAGAGATAAAAGATCTCTCTTGGAGTTTTTCATACTGAACCTCTTCAGCACCTTCTCTATGTATAGCTTTTATGATAGGCCAAGCATCCATTTAGATCTATCCCTATAGACCTTTATTTCGAGAATATACAATGCTTCCCCTAGATCTTTCATGGAGAATTTCTTGAACAACCATCTTTTGATCATGGTCAGCATGGGAATATCATTTCTAATAAGGAGAATGTTATCCAATAGGTACAATACCTTCAGATGGATCCACTATAGTCCAAACTTGGCTCAAGTGCATCGAGTCAATTTCTGACTTCATAGCATCTAACCATTTCTCAAGATCGATATCAGACATTGCCTCATCAAAGGTATTGGGATCATCACCATGACCTCTGTTGGTGCAGAATTCCATCAAAGTTGGAGAAGCTGGAGCTGGGATGACCGCGGCTGCCACCGGGACTTGCAAAGAAAGTTTAAACTAGAGTTGGGGGTGCTCCGACAAGACCCTCTGACGCTCAAGTCAGTACTCTGCTTCAACAAAAATGGAGTGCTCGAACGAAAATTTTGGCTGAGTTTCGAGATAGAGTTACCAGCTTAGAGAAGAACGTGTCTGGGGGTTCCTTATTTATAGACGGAGGGTGTAATTGACCGACAGTGATGTCTATAACTGTCTGGTAGTGGACCGCTCAGAGCCGCGTGGAGTTTGTTATGGAGAGTAGTGGCATCAGGGGTCGTTTAGAGCCACGTGGAGCTTGTTGCGGAGAGTGGAGTGGCGTCCTTTGTCGGGACTTGCCAAAGAGTGGTGGAGCTGCATGAAATCTGTTGCAGGGAGTGGAGCAGGAGGATGGCTCTTGTCGTGACTTGTCAGAGAGCTCTGATCCATCGGCTGGAGCTCGACTGGGACATCTGATGGAGCGAAATGGCTCTCTATTGTTGGTTTGGGAGAAGCTCGGATGTCCTCGAAGCTGCTGACGAGTCTACTGTCGTCGGGTAGCTTAGGCGCTAGTACTACAGGTGGGAGTCATTTGCTGTAGAAGCTCGGATAGAGACTTTCCGTTGGCGAAGTCCGGTAGGAATCCAATTGTTAGAGAAGTTTGTCTGGGATTCGCCCAATGTGAAAACTCGCCTGAAGATGATCCATTGGGGAAGTTCGATTTTATGAAGGATTTGGTGGAGGGTCGGTCGGTGATGGACTTCAGATGGCATTGGGGAGGTTCGACAGACATTGAAGGCGATTGGTCATTGTAGGAATCCAGCTGCTGGAGCCCGATCGTCGTAGAAGCTCATCCAATATCCAACCGCTATGGAGGTTTGGTCGAAGTCTGGTTCTTCTAGAAGGCTGAAAGGAGACCGCTTATTATAGAAGCTCGGTTGAAGGTCAGTTGTCGTGGGAGCTCGGAGTAGCGACCTGATCGATGAGTCCTGTCCCATTGTAAAAGCTCGATCGAAGATCGGTTGTCGTGGGACCCGACTATGAAGAAGCTCGACTGAAGTCTACCTGTAATGGAAGTTCGGAAGGAATATGCTTATAGCAGAGGCTCGGATGGGATTTGCTTACAGTAGGGATCCGAGGTAGGCCATCCTCTGTAAGGGTTCGGAGTAGACTGCTCACAGCAGGAGTTCGAGGCAGACCACTCGTAGTGGAAGTTCGGAGTAGACCGCTCGCAGTAGAAGTTCGGCTAAAGCAGGAGCTTGGCTGGGATCCTGAAGGTGGTCAACCGTCGTAGAAACATGGAAGGAGCCTGGTTACTGTAGAAATCTCATTGTCGGAGAAGCTCGGATGCTGACGAAGCCTAGAAGAAATTTGGGGGTAGTTGATTGCTGTAGAAGGATGGCTATTAGCGAGGCTCAGAGGGCCTTTGGGGCAGCCCGATGGGTGAACACTGAGGCCCATTATCGAAGAAGTCCGGACGGCCGAGGGAGTTCGGAGAGGCATCACGTACAAGGTTGGGAGCTGGAGGAGCCCCGAAGGATCAATCCTCTGCAGACTTCGACTGGGGGGCACTTTATACCCAACACCGGTCCTCCTACTTTCGAGTTTGGGTTCCAAATGAAGGAAGTACAGAGAATTTCTCATGGCCGAAGCTGCTCTCCTCAATTTTTGTACTCAGCTGTCGCCAGATATTTTGATGCTCGGTACGCTGGTACTGGAGCCTTTTCGAAAAAGGTTTCTTCTTTTTGGGATTTCTGCTGGGGCGTGGCTCTAGGTACGGCGCAATAATTATTTTGTCAACTGTCAGTCGTTTTCAACAGCCTGTCAAAGTGAGTGGGACATGCGGCAGGTACAGGCCGGTCAGAGGAGATCCACGATCATAACCGCTCCAGGTCCTGTTGCCTATTTAAACACGTCTTCCTCCTTAGGGGTTTCACCCTACCTGAGAGAGTCCTTCGGTCTCTTCTTCTTCCCCGAGAGCTCTAGCCTCCTCTAGCACCCTTCTCGACCTTAGGCATCCTCCAGGTCTCCCCTCGTCCTTGCCGCCCTCCCGCACTCCCCAGGCCAACCTAGGTTAGTCCTGGAACTTCACGCTATTTTTTTATTTTTTTTGTGCCCTGTTCGTTTAGCTTCCTTAAGGGCCTATTCGCTATTTTTTTGATTTTTTTGGGATTTTGTAGCTTTTGTTCGATCCAAAATGTCTTCCGATATCTCCTCTTCTAGTAGTTCTAGGAGTTCGTCAGCCCCAGTTTCCTATAGTACTGGTACCGTAGACGAACCTGAAGCTAGGACCGAACTTTGTCCGACCTTTGCGCCGGACACCATCCCTGGCTCCTTAACTTCGGATGAACTCTCATTGATAAGGATTCAGTATGGATTTCCTCCGGAGTATGAGCTGGAGCTTCCCGGGCCATCTGACCGGGCTAGCGCCCCTCCTCCCGGTCGCTTCTGTCTATACAAGGAGGCCTTCCGTGCCAGACTTCGGCTCCCGTTGCCGCCCTTTGTTGTTGCTCTCTTTCATTTTCTGAATATTTCTTTAGCTTCCGTTGTGCTGAACTCCTTTAGGTTTTTGATAGGGTTTCTTTCCCTTTGTAGTTTAGTCGAAGTTCGACCGACTATTTCTTTGTTTAGGAGCTTTTACACCTTCAAACGCTATCCCTCAGTAAGAGATTGGTGGTACTTCTCCACCCAGTTCGATAAAAAGGGGTTGCTGAAAGGCGCCCCCTCTTCCGTCCATAACTGGAAGGAGAGGTTCTTCTACGTCCGATGCCCAACTTTAGAGCTTGGGTTACCCCCTTGGGGTTCTCTGAGGGATTCCGCCCGCTGGGCCTCTAGCCTGGAAAGGGACGACCTCAAGGCCTCAAAAAAGCTTGAGGCCTATCGAGCCCCCCTCCTCCCCGAACTTCTGAGGGAGTAACTTTTGTTCAACGTCGGCCTGAGCCCCCTTAACCCTGTTGGTACCTCTCCCTTTTTTGTCTCTCTCTTTTCTTCTTTTTTTTTTTATAGTACTTTTCTTCTTCTTATTCCATCTCGAAGCCATGCTGATCTTCTTTTATTGCAAACATGGACGCAAGCATGGCTCGGAGGTTAGCCCAGGGTCTTAAGACCCACAAGAGAAAGGATGCCTCAACTTCAGGTTCGGTGAAGAAAGCCAAGACAGAGGAGACAAGTTCGGCTGCACCTGCTCCGACGCCCGTCGCCGTCGAAGTCCCCTCCGACGTCGAACCTGAAGTCCCCCGAACCCTTTCACAGAACCCCCCAGTCGAGGGTCCCATTTCGGAGGTTCGTCCCGAGGGGGCGCCTGGGGCTGAAGGGAGGAAGAGAAAGAAGACCCTAGCCCGGAGGAGTCGCAGTCGCAGGGCTGCCGCCGAGGGGGTCGGCGGCTCCGAGGAAGACCTGGGGGAAAATTCCTTCAACAATAGGGACTTGATAAAGAGGCTGATCGAAGGGTACATCCTACCCGAGGTCGTCGAGAGGATCGTCCTCACCGATCCTGAACTGCGGGTTTGGGATTCCTTGGGATCCTTCCTCGAAGTAGGTTAACTCACCCTTTTTCCTCCTTCTTGCCTCTTTAGCTTATTCTTCAACCCTCATGTCGACTCCCCGACCTTTCTTGCAGATTGGGCATCAGCTCGTCGCCAACATCGAGGCGGCGAAGATCGCCCAAAGAGAGGCAGCTTGGGAAGAAGAAGGTCGTCTAACCGGGGCCGCCCGCATTGAGGAGAAGATCGTCGAGGTCTGGAGCCTCCAGGAGGCACTGAAAAAGGAGGGACAAACCTCGTTCGATCTGATGACCGCCTTGGAGGGGGAGAGAGAGAAGGCTGAGGCTGAAATCTCCGGACTAAGGGTGCAGGTTTCCGAGCTGAAGGTGCAGGTTTTCGAGCTGAAGGTGCAGGTTTTCGAGCTGAAAGCATGGATTCTGTCTCTGGTCTCAGAGGCAAGGGCTCGAGCAGTGGAAGAGTTCAAAGCCTCCCTCGAGATGGAAGATCTAAAGGTCCAATTCGGCCAGGATGCCTTCATCAAGGGGTTTGAACTCTGCCAAGAGAAGGTGGCTGGGAGGTTTTCCGAATTGGATCTCGACTTCCTGAACAAGGCATCCGACGATGAGGCCGGACCATCCGAAGTCGTCACCGATCCTCTTCCAGTCGGGACCTCGTCGACTGTCATGGCCATCGCTGACGATCTTTCGGGGATGCCGACCCCCTCTACTTCTACCCCAGAGGTCCGAAACCGATAGCTTTGTATTTCTCCTTTATGGTGATATATATATATATTTTGTTCTCTTGTACTTGAAATTTATTTGATCAATGAAGCTGGATTCGTCTTTACGGAGGGTCCCTCCCCCTTTTTCATATTCTTTTCCTTCTTTTTGTCTTCTTGTATTGATTTGAGTCGTGGTGCTCTTGTCTTCCAACGATAGTATCCTGCCGAAGCTCTTCCCCTGCCGTAGGGTATTCCCATGAAGTCAATGATACGAGACCTCCAAAGGGAAGCTCATCGGTTGACAGGAAAATTTAAGAAGCTTGAAGACGAACTCCACCGGCTAAGGAAGAGCCACTCGAAAGTTACTGTGGAGGCTATTCACCTTCAGGACCTCCACAAAAAGGGACTCATGAAATTCACCCGGAAGAAGGCCGACTTCGTGACAGAGCTCGAGGAACTCCAGAAGCGTGCCAGCGATCGATCTTGGGCTCAGGCTTCCAAGATCAGCTCTCTCGAGGTCGAGCTGGCAGCTGCACGGGAGAAGATCGGCCAGCTAGAAGGGAGCTCATCTTGGCTCACAGTCCCAGCCGACCGCGATTGAGACTGGTCGAAGAAGTTCTCCGACCTTCAGAAGCAGCTGCAGGACGCTGAGGCGAACTATAACGCCTACCGAGTCGACTGGAGTGGGCAGGTAGAGGACTACCGAAGGAAGCTCCAGATGGCGACCGACGAAGTAGCCCACCTTCGGAGGCAGTTGTCCGGGAGAGTCCAGCCTGCCTCTGCATGAGGCTCCGATGAGCTCTGCTCCTTGAGGGAGACTGGTGGAATTGTCTGTGGCCCTTGGGCGGGGGGAGGCCGAACTGCAGCGGCTGAAGATTCAGCTAGTCCACGAGCAACAGGCGGTCAAAGATGCCGAGGCAGAGTCTGAGGTCCTGAGGAGGAGGCTTCGAGAGTCAGAGGACGAGCACCGACAGTTCCACCAGATGTTCCAGGATATGCTGCTGAAAAAGAGAGAACTAGAAGAGGAAGTCGAAGTTTTAAGACAATCCATAGTAAGGGCCGAAACCGAGAGCTCGAAGTCAGAAGAAACTGAGCTTCCTTAGAGCCTCTTCTTCTTCTTTCTTTTTCTTCTTCTTTTTTTTGGCCTTTAAGGCTTTGTAATGCATACTTCATCAATGAAATATGAATGAAAGCGTTTATTACCTCGCCCATTCTGGTATTGAATGATTGTTTACCAAACTCCATTTGTCTTCCATCTTGTTTGGCGTCGACGTAGTTTGTAATCCCTTGCTGATTGTTGCATTGATTCGTCTTTCACCAAACTTCTTCTATCTTCCATCTTGTTCGTTGCTGACGTAGTTTGAAGGTTCCTGGTTGCCGTCATGTCGATTTGTCCTTAGGGACTAGAGATTTTCGACAAGGGTTTTCTCTCTCATCGAGACGAGGTCCCTTGTGCCTTTGATGTGGTTTGTTTTTTGCCTATCACTGGTGTAGTTCGTCGCCTTTTCTTTTCATCTTTCCTTTTCTTCTGTGTTTGAGTGAGGGTCTTCCCTCCGCTCTTGACGGGGTCGTGAGAGTGTGGAGGAGCCATTGAGGAAGCTTTCCTCCTTGTCGATCAATCGAGTCTTTGTTTGCGTCGAGATGAGGTCCTCCCCTTATTCCCGATAGTCAGTTTCAGCTCGTGTCAGGACGAGGTTCTCCTCCTGTTCTTGACAAGGCTGTGGGGGCATATAAGGGCTGTTGTGAGGGCCTCTCCCCCCATCCGATCTTTAGGAAATCGGACCTTCGACTTTGCTCATGTTAGGATGAGGTTCTCCTTCTGTTCTTAATAAGGCTGTGGGGGCACATAAGAGCCGTTGCAAGGGCCTCTCCCCCCATCTGATCTTTAGAAAACTGGGCCTTCAACTTTTCTTATGTTAGGACGAGGTTCTCCTCCTGTTCCTAACAAGGCTGTGGGGGCACATAAGGGCCGTTGTAAGGGCCTCTCCCCCCATCCGATCTTTAGAAAATCGGGCCTTCGACTTTGCTCATGTTAGGATGAGGTTCTCCTCCTATTCCTAACAAGGCTGTGGGGGCACATAAGGGCCGTTGTAAGGGCTTCTCCCCCCATCCGATATTTAGAAAATCGAGCCTTCGACTTTGCTCATGTTAGGACGAGGTTCTCCTTCTGTTCCTAACAAGGCTGTGGGGGCACATAAGGGCCGTTGTAAGGGCCTCTCCCCCCATCCGGTCTTTAGGAAATCGGGCCTTCGACTTTGCTCATGTTAGGATGAGGTTCTCCTCCTGTTCTTAATAAGGCTGTGGGGGCACATAAGGGCCATTGTAAGGGCCTCTCCCCCCATCCGATCTTTAGAAAATCAGGCCTTCAACTTTGCTCATGTTAAGACGAGGTTCTCCTTCTATTCGTAACATGCTTAGTTTCGTTTGTAAGGGGGAGTTATCTCCCATCATTGTAAGCTCATACCAAAAGAAAGAATGCGCAAATATGAAGAAAATTTTCATTCAGGGCAAAGTTGTTGGTAATACATTCGTAGATTTTTCAAACTCTATAACCGCAGAAGGTCTGCTCCTCATCGGGGTCCCCCTGAGATGGAGTTGATAATCCCAATCAGAGGTCGATCTTCTGTTTGCTCTTTCCTCCTTGGTGGTTCTGGCTACGGCGGGGTCCTAGGCCGATCTTCTCTTCCTTCAGGTCGGCGTCGAATGAATCTGTCAAGCTGACCCTGTCTGATGAGCTCCTCGATCTCAACTCAGAGTTGAATACACTCCTCCATATCGTGGCCGTGGTCACGATGATAGAGGTAGAATTTATTCGGGTTACATTTTTCGAGGTGCGAGTGCATCCTCTCTGGCCTTGGGAGCTGCTCCTTGACCTCCATTAGCACTTGAGTTTTCGATGCGTTGAGAGGGGCGTAGCTGTGGAATCTCCCGGGAGGAGAGCCTCACCGAACTCGATGGTTCGGGCTTCTCTGTTTATGAGCTCGGGGAGGAGTCTGGGTGCGCCCATGCCTGGGAGGAGTTCGAGAGCGTGGCCGAGCTTCACTCAACTCTTTTTCGGCTGCGGGCTTGCTCGAGTCTCCCACCTGCCGCTCTCTCACGGTCTCCTCATCCTTCATCTTGAAGGCTTCTTTCGCTCGGGCATATCCTTCGGCCCGAGCCAGTAAATCGGCAAAATCTCTGGGGTACTTCTTTTCCAAGGAGAATAGAAGGTCGTTCTTTTGGAGGCCACCCTTCAGAGCGGCCATCACGATCGATCGGTCCAAGTTCCGGACCTCTAACGCAGCGACGTTGAAATGGTTGACATAAGTCTGGATGGATTCCCCCTCTCTTTGCTTGATGTTGATGAGGGACTCCGAACCTCTCCGGGGATGTCAGATGCTAACAAAATGAGCCACGAACTGGTGGCTCATCTGATCAAAGAAAAAGATGGTACCCGATTTCAACGTCGAGTACCAGTTCCTTGCTGCTCCCTTCAGGGTGGATGGGAAAGTTCGGCACAGAATGGCGTTTGGCGCACCATGGAGCAGCATCATTGTCCGGAAGGCTTCCAGGTGATCGATCGGGTCCAAGGTCCCGTCATAACTTTTGAATTGGGGGAGCTTGAAGTTTGGCAGGATCGGTTCCTGCATGATCATTTGAGAAAAAGGGGGGTCAGTACAGATGTCCTCACCATAAGCAGGGGGAGCGTGGTGGAGTTCTTCAATTCGTCGGTTCATCTCTTGGAGCCTTCGATCCAGGAAGTCCTCGCGACTGCGGGTCTCAAGGGTCTTCGGGCAGAATGGAGGTAGAGATCCTCCGGGAGTAGAATCATGATCAGACTGAGAGCTCTCCACCCTCGGATTCATCTTTCCAGGAAAGACGGGGCAACTGGCCCAAGTGGCCTGCCTTACCGCTGGATTTTGGAATTCCGGCGACGTTCTCTCCAACCGCACCGACGCCTGCAGCTGTTGTTGCTGTTGCATGGCTTGCACCGCTTCAGTGAGGCCCCTGACCTGCTGAACCAGTAGGTCAAATTGCTCCGCTCTGACCGCCGTTGTCGGAGGAGGAGGAGGAGGGGCCTGGGAAACTGGAGGTGAGGTCAGAGCCTGAGATCTGGCCGCGGAGGCCGTGGATCGCCTGGTGGATGCTCTGCGAGGAGGCATCAGGTGAGGATCTAGTAGAAGAAGGAGAAGAGAATGTCGGAGAAGATGACAGGAATCGATCCCGTTGAGCACTCCTTTAAAAACAAGGGTACTGCAAAGACACACATCCTTCCTCTAGCGCCAATTCTGTTGGTGCAAAATTTCATCGAAGTCGGAGAAGCTGGAGTTGGGATGACCACGGCCGCCATCGGGACCTGCAAAGAAAGTCTAAACCAGAGTTGGGGGTGCTCCGGCAAGACCCTCCGACACTCAAGTCAGTACTCTGCTTCAACAGAAATGGAGTACTTGAGCAAAAATTTTGGCAGAGTTTCGAGATAGAGTTACCAACCTAGAGAAGAACGTGTTTGGGGGTTCCTTCTTTATAGACGGAGGGTGTAACTGACCGACAGCGACGTCTGTAACCGTTTGGTAGTGGACCGCTCAGAGCCACGTGGAGTTTGTTACGGGGAGTAGTGGCATCAGGGGTCGTTCAGGGCCACGTGGAGCTTGTTGCGGAGAGTGGAGTGGTGTCCTTTGTCGGGACTTGCCAGAGAGTGGTGGAGCTGCATGAAATTTATTGCAGGGAGTGGAGCAGGAGGGCAGCTCTTGTCGTGACTTGTCAGAGAACTCTGATGTGTCGGCTGGAGCTCGGTTGGGACATCTGATGGAGAGGAATGGCTCTCTATTGTTGGTCTGAGAGAAGCTCGGATATCCCCAAAGCTACTAACGAGTCTACTATCATCGGGTAGCTTAGGTGTTGGTACTACAGGTGGGAGTCACCTGCTGTAGAAGCTCGGGTAGAGACTTTCCGTTGGCGAAGCCCGGTAGGAATCCGATTGTTAGAGAAGTCCGTCTGGGATTCGCCCAATGTGGAAACTCGCCTGAAGATGATCCATTGGGGAAGTTCGATTTTATGAAGGATCTGGTGGAGGGTCAGCCGATGATGGACTTCGGATGGCGTTGGGGAGGTTCGGCAGACATCGGAGGCGATCGATCATTGTAGGAATCCAGCTGCTGGAGCCCGATCGTCGTAGAAGCTCATCCAATATCCAACCGCTATGGAGGTTCGATCGAAGTCTGGTTCTTGTAGAAGGCTGAAAGGAGACCGCTTATTGTAGAAGCTCGATCGAAGGTCAGTTATCGTGGGAGCTCGGAGTAGCGACCTGGCTGATGAGTCCTGTCCCATTATAGAAGCTCGGTCGAAGATCGGTTGTCGCAGGACCCGACTACGAAGAAGCTCGGCTGAAGTCTACCTGTAATGGAAGTTTGGAAGGAATATGCTTACAGCAGAGGCTCGGATGGGATTTGCTTATAGTAGGGATCCGAGGTAGGCCGTCCGCTGTAAGGGTTCGGAGCAGACTGCTTGCAGCAGGAGTTCGGGGCAGACCACTCGTAGTGGAAGTTCGGAGTAGACCGCTCGCGATAGAAGTTCAACTATCGTAGGAGCTCGACTGGGATCCTTTAGGCGGTCGACCATCATAGAAACATGGAAGGAGCCTGGTTACTGTAGAAATCTCGTTGTCAGGGAAGCTTGAATGCTGACGAAGCCCGAAAGAAATTTGGGGGTAGTCGATTGCTGTAGGACGGCTAACAGCGAGGCTCAGAGGGCCTTTGGGGTGGCCCGATGGGTGAACACTGAGGCCCATCATCGAAGAAGTCCGGACGGTCGAGGGAGTTCAGAGAGGCGTCACGTACAAGGTCGGGAGCCGGAGGAGCCTCGAAGGATCAGTCCTCTATAGACTTCAATCGGGGGGCACTTTATACCCAACAACCCCTATCTCCCATAAGGAATATTTTCTTTACTTCCTTCATAAGCATATCTATGTACCTTTCAGGAGGTCGGGAGATCCTACTAGATCAACAAGGTGATAGAGGAACATCAACTACTGGCTCATGGACTATGGGTTCCTAAGGATCTATAGCTCTAGACTCTTCAGAGACCTTCTCTTCGAGTTTCACAATCTCCCACTGCCGTCATCCTGAATAAACTATTTTTCTAGAAATATGATATTTTGACTCACAATCACATTATGGTCTTGTGAAAAGTAGAAGTAGTATTCTATGGATTCTTTTGGGTACCCTATAAAGTGAGCTATAATAGATCTATCCTCTAATTTTTTCACTATTTATCTCTTGACATAGGTCGGACATCCTCAAATCTTAAGATAACCCAGACTCGACTTCTTACCGAATCATATCTCATACGGTGTGGTAGGAACAGACTTTGAAAGAACCGTATTCAACAAGCGAATGGAAGTTAACAAGGTATATCTCCAAACAAGTAAGGATAGATCAGTGAAGCTCATCATGGACCTGACCATATCCAATAGGATCCTGTACCTCCTTTCGGATATCCTGTTGAGCTGAGGTATTCCAGTAAGGATCCACTGAGAAACTATACCATTGTCCTTAAGATATCCTAAAAATTTTTTACTAAGGTATTCACCTCCTCGATCAGATCGAAGAACCTTAATAAGTTTGCCTATCTACTTTTCTACTTCATGCCTGAATTCTTTAAACTTTTCAAAGGCCTCAGACTTATGTTTCATAAGATACACATATTGATGCATAGTCGTTGATAGCACCAAAAATAACTCTACTCACTACGTAGGTAGGATGAGTCGAGATCGTATCCTCAGGGACCTTGGGCTAAGTTGAGATTGCAAAATAAAAGAAAGAAGCGTTGTTTTGATTTAGAAAATAAATTATCTTAAAATTGATGTAATTAGAAAATAAAGAGCTTGGGAGTTTTGAATTAATTTTGCACTAGTAGAGTTGTATCTCTTTTTTTTTTTAATTAAATAGATACGATTAATCTTAAGAAAAATACCTATCTTTTCTCGGCACACCCCATACCCGTAGATCACGGTGCGTCTCCGAAAAGTACTAGGTAAACAACTCTTCTTTTCTCGGCATGCCTCATACCCATAGATCACGGCGCGTCTTCGGAAAGTAAAAGTTGTTCCTAATATTAATCTAACAGGAAAGCATAAATAAAAGTATATGAAAGAGAGTAAATAAAGAACTCATGATGATTTAAATAAAAAGTATAATCTTTATTGCATATAAAGAAATACTAGAAAGTTTAGAATAATAAACCCACTCTGTGTCATTACAAATTTTTTTTTTCACTCCCGAGACTGCTAGCCTAGCTGCTCATGGAGTAGTCCCTTTCTCTTCCTCTATGCAAGGCTCTAGAAGAATTTCTGGGATCCTCCTCAAATGGGAGTACAAGGGCCTTTTTATAGATGTTAGGAGGGAGGAGTTTTACATGATTTTCAGATGTGGGACTAAAGAAAATACTAAGGACTAAAAGATGGATGGATGAGATGGAAAGATCACAAGCAGATAAAGAAAATACAAATTCTTCTTCTTGAAGTATTTTCAAGTATTATATTTTTTTTCTTTTAATTTTCAGATCCATCTGCTATCATGATCGTCCATCTGTTCGCCACTGTGTCCGCCAACACAAACTCTTTGCGAACCCACCATGCCGCGCGCCCGCAATGCCGCATGCCCGCAATCTTCTTTCATGGACCCGTTAGCTGTTAGGAAACCACTTACGCTCCTTTTTGATTAGAAAATTATAAAAAAAAAAATTTGTTTCTTTAAAATGATGCCTATATCTTTTTTGGGTTCCTTGCATAGTATCTTCATTTTCTATAATACCGTATGCATCCTTCTTTTATTTTAATTTTTTTTTAATTCTAATTTTCTTCAAACTTGAGTCTTTTTAATCTGCGAATCGGATTCTTTATATCGACGATCACCTTTCTTGTAAAACATAAAAAAAAGTATTAAATTTTTAATAAATAAAATAAATTAAATATAATTTTTTACTTTAAATAACTTAAATTAAGTGTTTATCACACCCTCCCAATTTAAATTTTGCTCATCTTCGAGTAAAATAGATATATCAGCATTGTGTACCGACTCGGTCTTGAAGAAAAAGTTAGGTTAGGCATCCCAAAAGGTAGATGATACCTGATCAGACCATTAAAAAGATACTTCATTGGATTATCAATTTGACCCAATTAGTGGCTGAGTATTAACTAAAAAAATTTCAAGAGCTTTTCTTTCACCAACTCCCCACTTTACTTTTTAAATTCTCTAACTTAATGTGAGAGAGGTTTATTATCTTCTTGCAATTTAGTCCCCTTATTATTCATTATTTTTTTTTATTTTTATTTTTATTTTTATTTTTATTTTTTTTATTTTTATTTTTTTTAACATTGCCCACCTTTTTACGCGAACCACAATGCTTACTTAGGCGAAGGGGCCCGGTTACTCAATAGGAAACCAATATTTTTTTTTAAAGTAAATTTTAAGAAGAATTTTTACATACCTCGACCTTTCCATCCAATCTCTCATGAAGCAGATTCTTTATTGAGATCAGTAAGAAGAGGGTTGTAGAATCACTCCTAAAATTTGGTCTAGTCTAAACCCTACCATTCATTAGATTTTCTTAATAATTTATTCCTCAGTATCTCTAAAATTATCTTGACCGTTAATCATTCATTGATTAGGATGCCTAATTGACTCTTAATCAAAATAAAATTTGGATACACAAAACTAATTATTTCTGACTATACTCGAGAATTTGATTAATTTTCTTCCCCCCTCAACTTAATCTATATTATCCTCAATGGAGTAGGAAAGCAAAGAAAATAAAAGGAGAGAGTGCACATGGGATAATTTTGCTTCGAAAGTTGAAGATAGCTTCATTGATTAATAGGCTCTTGTTCTAAATTTCTGCAGCTGCAGTAAAGTAAAAAAAAAAATGAAATCATTGGATTGCCTCCCAACAAGTGCTAAGTTTTACATCTTCAGCCAGACGTCAAGTTTATTATTCATTATAAAGTGGATCACACAGGTTGATGGTGTCGATTCGTTCTTTATGTGCAATTTCATCTACATATGGCTTCAGACGTTGGTCATTTACCTTAAATGTATTGCCATTTCGGGGGTCATGAATTTCAATTGCTCCATGTGGGAATATTTGTGTGACAATGAAAGGTCCATCCCATCGGGATCGAAGTTTATCGGGAAAAAAACGTAACCTGAAATTGAAAAGCCATACCTTTTGATTTAGCTCAAACAATTTTCTAGAGATATATTTGTCATGAAATACTTTGGTTCGAGCCTTGTAAATTTGTGAACTCTCGTATGCATCATTGTGAAGTTCTTCTAGTTCATTGATTTGCAACCTTCAATTAGAACCAGCATTCTTCATGTTAAAATTAAACATTCATATGGCCCAGAGTGCATGATGTTCTAATTCAACCGGCAGATGGCAAGCTTTGCCATAAACTAATCGATAGGGTGACATACCGATAGGGGTTTTAAAAGCTGTACGGTAAGCCCATAATGCATCATCTAAGCGAAGAGACCAATCCTTTCTATCGGGCCTAACCGTCTTTTCTAGGATATGTTTAATCCCCTTATTTGACACCTCTACCTGACCATTAGTTTGGGGGTGATATGGTGTGGCCACTTTGTGTGTAATATTATATTTTTTCATAAGTGCTTCAAAATATTTATTCGTAAAATGAGTCCCCCCATCACTAATGATCACCCTTGGGAAGCCAAATCGACTAATGATGTTTCGTTGGATAAAACTAGTTCCAACTTTATTATCATTAGTCCATGTAGCTATTGCCTCCACCCATTTTGACACATAATCAACTACCACCAGAATATATTCGAATCCAAATGAGGCTGGAAAAGGTCCCATGAAATCAATCCTCCAAACATCAAAGATTTCTACTACTAAAATGGAGGTCAGCGGCATCATATCTTTCTTGGATAAATTTTCTATTTGCTGATATTGCAGACAACTTCGGCCAAATTCATGTGCATCCTTGAAAAGCGTTGGCCAATAAAACCCACTCTGTAGCACTTTTGCTGTAGTTTTTTATCCACTAAAATGTCCCCCACATGCCGAAGAATGGCAAAAAATGAGAATGCTTTGGAATTCACTCTTGGGGACACAATGGCGAATAACTTGGTCAGGATAGTATTTGAATAGTTCAGGTTCCTCCCAGAAATAATGTTTAATTTGCGAGAAAAATCGATCTTTTTCTTGTTTTGTCCAGTGAGAAGGTACTTGTCCTGTTGATAAGTAATTGACAATATGGGCAAACCATGGAGGACGGCTAAAGGAGAATGCAAAAAGTTGTTCGTCAGAAAATTTCTCTTTGACCTCATCTATGCCTATCGTGTGTTCAACTAAGATCCTGGAGATGCGATCAGCTACCCCATTCTCGAAACCCTTCTTATCTCGGATTTCCAGATCAAATTCTTGTAAAAGAAGGATCCATCTGATCAAATGCGGTTTAGTATCTTTCTTTGAGAGGAGATGTTTCAAAGCCGCATGATCAGAGTAAACTAGAACTTTAGACCCTAACAAATATGAGCAAAATTTTTCAAGGGTGAACACTACTTCTAGTAGCTCTTTTTCTGTTGTGGTGTAGTTTAATTGGGCATCAGAAAGAGTCTTGCTAGCATAATAGATCACATGTGGCTCCTTATTGATTTTTTGGCCTAAGACGGCACCTATTGCAAAGTCAAAGGCATCACACATAATCTCAAATGGAATGGACTAGTCAGGGGGTTTTATTATGGGTGCTATTGTCAGGACTATTCGTAATGTGTTGAATGCTTTCAAACAGTCTTCATCAAAGACAAATGGTATGTCCTTGGCCAACAGATTGCACAGAGGTCTTGAAATCTTACTAAAGTCTTTGATGAAGCATCTATAAAATTCGGCATGACCTAAGAAGGATCGTATTTGTTGGATCGAAGTAGGGGGTGGTAGTTTTGAAATGACCTCAACTTTAGCTTTATCTACCTCGATCCTTCTTTCAGAAATAATATGTCCTAATACAATTCCTTTCCGCACCATGAAATGGCTTTTTTCCTAACTTAGGACGAGATTTGTCTCCATACACCGTTTAAGAACTTTGAAAAGATTATGGAGACAATCCTCAAAGGTAGTTCCAAACACAGAAAAATTATCCATAAAAAATTCAAGACATTTATCCACCATATCCAAAAAAAAGGCCAGTATGCACCGTTGAAATGTAGCGGGTGCATTGCAAAGTCCGAATAGCATATGTCGAAAAGCGAAGGTGCCATAGGGGCAGGTGAAGGTAGTCTTTTTTTGGTCATCCAAAAATACAGGTACTTGATTGTACCCAAAATAACCATCAAGAAAATAAAAGAAACTTTGTCCTGCTAACCGTTCTAAAATTTGATCGATGAAGGGCAATGAAAAATGGTCCTTCCTAGTAACAACATTTAGTTTTCTATAATCTATGCATACTCACCATCCAGATGATATGCGAGTGGAAAGCAATTCACCTTCTTCATTCTCAACCATAGTAATACCTGATTTCTTAGGTACTACTTGAGTGGGACTGACCCATTTACTATCGGATATGGGGTAGATGATTCCAGCATCTAACCACTTTACCACCTCTTTCTTTACTACTTCACGCATGTTTGGGTTCAATCTCCTCTGCATATCTCGATGGAGTTTGGCATTTGCCTCGAAATGAATATGGTGCATGCAAATGGAGGGGTCAATTCCTTTTAAATCGACAATGGACCAACCGATAGCCTCTTTGTGTTCCTTCAGAATACCAACCAATTGTGCTTCCTGATTAGGGGTCAAATCTGATGCAATGATTGCCGGGAGGGTGTCATTGGATCCTAGAAATATATACTTGAGCGTAGCAGGAAGGGGTTTCAATTCTAACATAGGTGGTGATTCTAAAGATGGGACTATTGGTGTACTGGCTAATGTGGGCAATGGCTCATACTTGATTGTCCATGAAGGAGTGGTTTTATCATGTGGTGTATCCAATAAGGTGTTAACTTCTTTCATATATCCCTCAAAGTCATATACTCCAAAGTGAGCCAAGCAAGTATCTAAGGGGTTTGGTGCTAGAATTATGGGTGTTGCATCTTCTATAATGTCTTCTAGTGTATCTACTTTGCAGCAACTATCCATTGATGGTCTTTGGGACGCACCAAACACATTCAGTCTCAATTTTTTATTCCCAAACGATACGTCCATGACTCCTGTCCTACAATTAATGCATGCATTTGCCGTAGCTTGGAAGGGTCGTCCTAAGATAATGAGAATTTGTATTGGGTTGCCACTTAGTTCCATGTCGAGAACCAGAAAATCAACTGGAAAGTAAAACTCATCTACCTTGACCAAGACATCCTCAAGCATTCCACGTGGTTCCTTAATTGATCTGTCAGCTAATTGCAGTGTGATTGATATGGGTTTCAGTTCTTCGAATCCAAAAAGTTCATACACCAAACTAGGTAAAAGATTCACACTTGCCCTTAAGTCCAGAAGAGCTTTTTCAATGTGATAATCTCCTATAACACAGAAAATGATGGGGGCTCCTGGGTCCTTAAGCTTTGGAGGAGTGGCATGCTGGAAGACAGAACTAGCCTATTCAGTGAGGCATACTTTCTTTGGGATTTGTGATCTAGATTTATATTTTTGGGTGCATAAATCCTTCAAAAATTTGGCATAAGCAGAGACCTGTTTGATTGCGTCTAAAAGGAGAAGATTAATTTGGACTTGCTTAAACAATTCCAACATCTCATCGAGTCTTCCTCCCTTCTTATCTACAGGAATAGGGGCTTTCAGGGCATCTAGAAATGGGGCTTTAGGCAAGTAAGATGATTCCGGTGCAGTTGGTTCATTCTCTATTTTAAGGTCCTCCTTATTCTTGGGTGATTTGGCTTCGGTTAGAGGTTTAGGGTCTATCTCATTGGTTTTACTAGTGTGTTCAATGACCTTCCCACTTCTCAAAGTCATGATTGATTTGGCGTGTTCAGAAAAAGCTTCTGAGGTATTAGAGCTCTCAATCACAAATTGCCCTCTTGGGTTGCTCTCGAGTTGGCTAGGTAATTTTCCTCCTTCCCTCCTACTGAATGTAGTTACTAGTTGACTTATTTGGATCTCTAGCTTAGCAATGGATTGTGTGTGGGAGTTAAGGGTCTGAGTGTTGACTTCTAATCATTCTAGTACTTTCAGAACTTTTTCTTCAAAAGTTGAGCTATGACCAGTAGTAGACGGTTGAGGAGCATTTTGAAATTGATGGTATGGTCTATGACGGTTGAGGAGCATTTTGAAATTGATGGTATGGTCTATGCCTATATGTTGGGTCCTGATATTGAGGTCGAGGTGCGGCAGGGCCAACCACTGATTGTGGTCTCCAGGAAAAATTTGGATGGTTTCTCCAACCGGGGTTATAAGTGTTCGAATATGGATCGTTTCCTAGTCTGCGAGCTTGTTGGACTTGAGCTTGCTGAACCTGCTCATGCACAAACTCAGAAAATTGAGGTGCGGCTGGGCATTCACTAACAAAATGGTTCGGACTTGCACACAATGCACAAACTTCTTGGATTGGGTTAGGTGGAATCGGGGATTGTCCAGTATTTAGAAGACGGTCTAATTTTTGGGACAGTTCATCTACCTTACTGTGGATATCTGTGATGTTTCTAATCTGATAAATTTCACTTCTTTTTTGTTGAAGCATGGGTTGTTCTCTAGAGGTGGCAGACATATGATGTAGGAAATTCTCACTAAGCGTTTCAAAGATCTGCCAGGCTTCATCCTCACTCTTTAGCATGAATGTCCCACCACATGATGCATCAACCATTTGTCAGTATTTCTTCGATAGACCATCATAAAAACACTGACAAAGTTGCCATTTAGGGACAGCATGGTGTGGACATTTACGAATGAGGTCCCTTAACCTTTCCCATGTCTCATGAAAAAGTTCACCCTCCAATTGGAAAAAACTAGTGATAGCTTTTCTAATTTGATTTGTTTTTCCAATTGGAAAGTATTTCTTGAGAAATTCTTTCTGAAGATGATCCCAAGTTGAAATGGTTATAGAGTCTAAGGAGTTTAACCAATGCTTGGCTTTGTCCTTAAGTGAGAAAGGGAACAGTTTCAACCTAAGGGCATCATCGGAGAAATTTGGAATTTTTACTGTGGAACAAATTTCAAGAAATTCATCCAAGTGTTTGTATGGGTCCTCGTTACTAAGTCCATAGAATGATGGCAACATTTGAATAATGCTAGACTTAATCTCATATTGGGTAGCTTCTACTGGAGATGCTTGAATGCATGGAGAAGGTATACGAGGATGGAGTGAAATATTCTCTCAATGAGCATGGAGGATTAGCCTCACCAGGTGTAGCCATGTTTCTAACTTGGATAGTTCTAAGAGTCTTTTCTAATTCTTCATCTAATGGTTGCAAGTCGGGTTTTAGTGATCGTCAACCTAACATGCAACTAAAAGGTCTATATAGGACTATCCTAGTTTGTTAAGGATTATTATTATTATTTTTTATTAAGAGGAGAGGAGAAGAGAGAAAAGAGTTCTAAAGAAGAGATCTTAAGAAGTCCTAAAACTAATAGAAGAATTAGTTGTGATTAGATTTTAATTACAATCAGGTTAACATGCAGTGGACTCTCTATCCTAAAGTTACCCTAGTTCTAGACAGCTCCCAACTGTAGTTAGCCTTCAAGCCCTCCAAGTCGGAGCTTGACCAACCAACTGGCCAGATAAGTCCCCCCGTTACTTTCCTTAGACACCAATTAAATTGGCCAGGTCAGCGAACGGAACCAATTAAAAACTACCTTCCTTCGGGCCCAGTCGTCCCGCAAACCACTTGCCTAGATACCAGCTAGCTGACCAAGTCTAATCTGGTTCAACTCTCAGGGTCACTTGTCCTAATGAGCTCGAAATCCTTAAGGGTCAACATCTAATTAATTTTAGATTAAGGTCTAGGTTATGCAAATGCAAGGGAGTGATTTGTGGGCCAAGGAAGGGTGATCAAATCCCCACCTTATCTTAGTTAATGGGTTGCGCCCTTAAAGTTAATTATGGAGATGCAATGCAAAGAAATAAGGTGTCCAATCCAGTTAGAGATTTTTATATTTGAGATTACGCTATTTTAGTTGAGTGTTATGAAATATCAGTGATTTTTTTTTTAATTCAACCGTACCAAGATCTCCAACAACGATGCCAAAATTTGATGCGTAGTTGTTGATAGCACCAAAAATAACTCTACTCACTATGTAGGTAGGATGAGTTGAGATCGTATCCTCAGGGACCTTGGGCTAAGTTGAGATTGCAAAATAAAAGAAAGAAGCGTTGTTTTGATTTAGAAAATAAATTTCTTAAAATTGATGTAATTAAAAAATAAAGAGCTCGAAAGTTTTGAATTAATTTTGCACTAGTAGAGTTGTATCTCTTTTTTTTTTAATTAAATAGATGCGATTAATCTTAGAAAAAATACTTATCTTTCCTCGGCACACTCTGTACCCATAGATCATGGTGCGTCTCCAGAAAGTACTAGGTAAACAACTCTTCTTTCCTCGGCACGCTCCGTATCCGTAGATCACGATGCGTCTCTAGAAAGTAAAAGTTGTTTCTAATATTAATCTAACAGGAAAGCATAAATAAAAGCATATGAAATAGAGCAAATAAAGAACTCATGATGATTTAAATAAAAAGTATAATCTTTATTGCATATAAAGAAATACAAGAAAGTTTAGAACAATAAACCCACTCTGTGTCGTTACAAAATTTTTTCTCCACTCCTGAGACTGCTAGCCTAGCTGCTCATGGAGTAGTCCCTTTCTCTTCCTTTATGCAAGGCTCTAGAAGAATTTTTGGGATCCTCCTCAAATAGGAGTACAAGAGCCTTTTTATAGGTGTTAGGAGGGAGAAGTTTCACATAGTTTTCAGATGTGGGACTAAAGAAAATACTAAGGACTAAAAGATGGATGGATGAGATGGAAAGATCACAAGCAGATAAAAAAAATACAAATTCTTCCTCTTGAAGTATTTTCAAGTATTATATTTTTTTTTCTTTTAATTTTTAGATCCATCTGCTATCATGAGCGTCCATCTGTTCGCCACTGTGTCCGCCAGCACAAACTCCCCGCGAACCCGCCATGCTGCGTGCCCATAATGCCGCACGTCTGCAATCTTCTTTCACGGACCCGTTAGCTGTTAGGAAACCACTTACGCTCCTTTTTTATTAGAAAATTACAAAAAGAAATTTTTGTTTCTTTAAAATGATGCCTATATCCTTTTTGGGTTCCTTACATAGTATCTTCATTTTCTATAATACCGTATGCATCCTTCTTTTATTTTAATTTTATTTTAAGTCTAATTTTCTTCAAACTTGAGTCTTTTTAATCTGCGAATCGGACTCTTTGTATCAGCGATCACCTTTCTTGTAAAACATAAAAAGAAGTATCAAATTCTTAATAAATAAAATAAATTAAATATAATTTTTTACTTTAGATGACTTAAATTAAGTGTTTATCACATATCTATACCTAGACAGATCATCGATAAAGATAATGAAGTAGCTGTAACCATCCCTGACCTGCACATCAAATGGCCCACATACATCGGTATATACCAGGGCAAGTAACTCTATGGCCCTTTCTCCATGTCTTACAAAGGGTAACTTGGCCATTTTTTCTTAAAGGCAGGATTCATAAACTGGATACGACTCTGGATTAAGAGAGCTAAGGATCCCATCTTTTTCCAGTCTGTTTATCCTATCCTCTTCAATATGGCCTAGTCTATGGTGCCATAAGTATTTCTACTTAATCTTATCTCTGAGTCTCTTTTGACCTACGGCACTCACTATTTGTTCATTTAGGTTCACATTCGCATCAACATGTAAGTGATAAAGACTGTCAATTAAAAGACCTCATGCAATCAATTTATTTCATAAATAAATAAAACAAAAGTCTTTATTGAATCTAACTTCAAAACCTTCCTGTGCTAGCACAGATATGAAAATTAAATTCTGACTAGCTACAGGAACATAATAATAGTCCTTTAAATCTAATCTAACACTAGACGGTAATCAAAGAGGGTAAGTGCCAATGGCCTCTGCAGCAACCTTTACTTCATTATCAATCCGAAGGATCATGTCACCTTCCCTCAACCTCCTACTTTCTATCAGATCCAGCATAGAGGTACATTGAGCACTCAAACTAGAGTCTAATATCCAACTAAAAGTAGAAGAAATCGTGGGGTTAGATTCTATTACGAGCATACCTTCAGAAGGTTTGTGATCTTTTTTGGTTTTTAGGCTCTCCAGATATTTCAGACAGTTCCTCCTCTAGTGGCCTTCAACATGACAGTGGAAACACTTTCTCTTTGCCTCAGTCACCTTTGGACCATCCTTGTTTGGCTTGCTCTCTCTCTTCTACTTCTTTGCAGATTTAACCTTCTTCTTTCCAGTAGACTTTTTCTTGGAAGAAGAAGTCTGCTCCACAGTGAGAACAATACCCTTTGAACTTGTTGGTGCAGAATTCTGCCGACACCGGAGAAGCTAGAGTCAAGGGGATCGCGACCGCCGTCGGGACCAGCAAGGGAAGTCTAAATCGGAGTTGGAGGTGCTCCGGCAAGACCCTCCGATGCTCAAGTCAGTACTCTGCTTCAACAAAAATGGAGCATTCGAATGAGATTTTAGCAGAGTTTTGAGATAGAGTTTAGAGCTTACCGAAGAACATATCTGGGGGGTCTTTTTTATAGATGAGAGAGCGTAACTGATTGACAGCGATATCCATAACTGTCTGGTAGTGGGCCATTCGGGGCCATGCGGAGTTTGTTACAGAGAGTAGTGGTGTCAGTGGGCCATTCGGGGCCACATGGAGTTTGTTACGGAGAGTGGAGTGGTATCCGTTGTCATGACTTGCCAGAGAGTGGTGGGGCCATGTGAAATTTGTTACAAAGAGTAGAGTGATGTCCGTTGTCGTGACTTGCCAGAGAGTTTGGGCCGGATGGCTGAAGCTCGGTTGGGACGTCTGGTGGAGCGGAATAGCTCTCTGTCTCAGTAATTTGAGAGAAGCTCGGATATTTTTGAGATTGCTGATGGGCTGTTGTTTGGTGCCTTAGGCGTTGATGTTGTAGACCGAAGTCATCTGCCGTAAAAGCTCAGGCGAGAACTTTCTGTTGGAGAAGTCCGACAGGAGTCTGATTGCTAGAGAAGTCCGTCTGAAATTTGTCTGATGTAGAAGCTCGTCTGAAGACTGTCTGCTGGAGAGGTCCGGTTTCACGAGGAATCCAACAGAAGGTCGATCAATAGTGGAGTTTGGAAGGTGTTGTGGAAGTTCGTCCGCTGGAGGAGTCTTGAGGACACTGTGGAAGGTTGACCGCTGGAGGAGTCTGGAATTCAATTCTATTGTAGAAGTTCGGACGGAGTTCAGTTCTTGTAGGAGTCCGGAAGGAGGCCGCTTACTGTAGAAGCAGTCTGAAAGGAGGCCGCTTACTATAGAAGCTCGAACGAAGACTGGTTGCCGTGGAAGCTCGGATGAAGACTTCTTATTGTAGAAGCTCGGATGAAGTCTGCTTGCAATAGAAGTTCGGAGTAGAGATTCGACTGGTGGAGCCCGTCCGTTGTAGAAGTTCTTTTGGGATCCATTCGCTGTAGAAGTTCGGATGGAGTCCGGCTCTTGTAGGAGCTCGGATGAAATTCGAAAGGCGATCGATCACCGTAGAAACTTGGATGGAGTCTGGTTACTATAGAAGTCCTACCGTTGGAGAAGCTCGGTCATTGACGAAGTCCGAAAGAAGTTCGGAGTAAAGTCGATCGTGGCTGAAAAAAGTCTAGAAGAGATTTGGAGAATAGTCAATCACTGTAGAAAATCGACTGATAGTGAAGTCCAGAGAGTATTTGGAGCAGTCTGATAGATGAATGAAGGAGCTCATTATTGGAGAAGTTTGGATGGCATGATAGGAGTTTGTCCATTGGAGGAATTTGGAGGACACTGTGGAAGGTCGACTGCTGGAGGAGTCCGGATGGTATTGTGAAAGCTCGGACGGTCGGGGAGGTTCAGAAAGACACCGCACAAGGTCGGAAGCTGGAAGAGCCCTAGGAGGGTTGGCCTCTTATGAACTTCGACTGGAGTTACTTTATACCGAACACCAATCCCCCTACTTTCGAGTTTGAATTTCGAATGAAGGAAGTACAGAAAAAATTTCACAACCGAAGTTGCCTTCCTCGATTTTCATATTCGATTGTTTTCAGATATTTTGGTGTTTGGCACGCTGGTGCTAGAGTCTTTTCAAATCGAGACAATCCGAAAAGATTTTTTCGAAATTTCTACTGGAGCGTTGTTCTAGGCACGGTGCAATAATGATTCTGTCAGTCGTCAGCCACCTTCAGCCGCCTGCCATGATGAATGGGATACGCGGCGGTTATAGATCGGCCAGAGGAGATCTGCAATCATTATTGCGCCGGACCCCGTTGCCTATTTAAACCTGCCCCCCTCCTTCAGGGGTTTCACTTCGCCTGAGAGTTTCTTCGGTCCCTTCTTCTTACCGAGAGTTTCGTCCTCCTCCAGCGTCTCTCTCGGCCTTAGACATTCTTCGGGTCGACCCCCATCTCTGCATCTCTGCATCTCTCGGACCAGCTTAGGTTAGTTCCAGAACCCCCCTTTTTTTTTCTTGCTATTCTTTAATTTTTCCTCCTTTGCATTTTGCTTGTTCGATTTTTCGCGAGCATCCTGTTTCTTATTTTTTTCAATTTTTTCAAGATTTTTTAGGGTTTTCGCTTGATTCATAATGTCCTCCAACACTTTTTCCTCTAGCAGTTCTAGGAGTTCATCCATTCTAGTCCCACAAAATCCTAGTTTTGTAGATGAACCTCATTTGATCTTTGTACCAAACACCATTCCCAGCTCTCTGACTCTGGATGAACTCTCACTGATTAGGATTCAGTACGGGGTTCCTTCGGAGTACGAGCAAGAGCTTTTTGGGCCAACTGGTCGGGCTAGCGCCCCTCCCCCTGGCTGCTTCTGCTTATACCAAGAAGCTTTTTGCGTTGGGCTTCAACTTCCGCTTCCACCTTTTGTTATTACTCTTTTTCACTTCTTAAATATTTTTATAGTTTCTATAGCACTAAACTCCTTTAGATTTCTGATAGGATTTCTTTCCCTCTGTCGTTTAGCTAAAATTTGGTCAACCCTTTCTTTGTTTAAAAATTTCTATACCTTCAAGCGTCATCCCTCGGTAAAGGACTGATGGTACTTCTCCCCCTAGTTCGGTAGAAAGAGGTTGCTGAAAGGCGCCCCCTCTTCTATCCACAACTGGAAGGAGAGGTACTTCTACATCCGATGCCCAACCTTGGAGCTGGGATTGCCCCCCTAGAGCTCCCTGAGGGACTCCGTTCGTCGGACTTCTAGCCTGGGACGGGATGATCTTGAAGCCTCCAATAAACTCGAGGCTTATCTAGCTTCTCTCCTCTCAGACCTCCTGAAGGAGCAACTCTTATTTAATGTCAGCCTAAGCCCTCTCAACCCTGCCGATATTTTTTTTTTTTAGTCATTCGCTGTTTCTCCTTTCTTCTTGTTCTTTTTCTAAGCTGTGCCGATCTTCTTTTATTGCAGATATGGATGCAGACGTAGCTCGAATGCTAGCCAAGGGTCTCAAGGCCCACAAAAGGAAAGGTGCCGCGACTTCTGGGCCGGCGAAGAAGGCAAGGGTAGGGGAGATGAGCTCGATCGTGCATGACCAGGTGGCCATTGCCGTCGATGCCCCCTCTGACGTCGAGCCTGCAGTCCCTCGAGCCTCTTCAAGAAGCCCCCTCGATCGAGGTTCTCGCTCCAGAGGCTCGTCCCAAGGAGGCACCGGGGGCTGAAAGGAGGAGGAGAAAGAAGACATTGGCGCGCAAGAGCCGCAGCAATAGGGCTACCATCGAGGGGGCCGACAGCTCCGAAGAGGACTCGGGGGAGAATCTCTTCAACGATAGGAATTTAATAAAGAGATTGGTCGATGGGTGCATCCTGCCTGACATCGTCCATAGGATCGTCCACGTCGATCCTGAACAGTGGGTCTGGGACTCTCTGGGGTCCTTTCTCGATGTAGGTCAATTTACTTTTTTCTTCTTCTCGCTTCTTTACTTAGCTTATTCCTTAGCTTTTATATTGACTCCCTAGCCACTCTTGCAGATTGGACACCAGCTCATCACCAACATCGAGGCGATGAATAACGCCAAGAGGGAAGTAGCCCAGGCAGAGGAAGGTCACCTGGCCGAGGCTGCCCGCCTCAACGAGAAGATCGTCGAGGTCGCGAGTCTCCAAGAGGCACTGTAGAATGAGGGACAAACCTCAACAGATCTGAGGGCCGCCTTATAGGAGGAAAGAAAGAAGGCAGAGGTCGAGGTCTCCGAGCTGAAGGCGCAGATCCCAACCCTGATCTCGAAGGCAAGGGTCCGAGCAGTGGAGGAGTTCAAGACCTCCTCCGAGATGAGGGATCTGAAGGTCCAGTTCGGTCAGGTCGCCTTCATCAAGGGCTTCGAGCTCTACTAAGAGAAGGTGGTCGGGAAGTTTCCCGAATTGGACCTCGACTTCCTGGATGAGGCATCCGACGATAAAGCCAGACCTTCTGAAGCCGTTGTCAGTCTTCCTCCAGTCGGGACTTCTTCGACTACCGCGGCTGCCGCACCGACCTTCCGGGGGTGCTGAGCTCCTCCACTTCTGCCCTAGAGGTCCGAATCTCTAATTTTGTATTATTTTTTTTTTGTTGTGACTTTTTCTCGTTCTCTTGTACTTAAGAACTATTTAATCAATGAAATCGGATTCTTCTTTACAGAGAGCTTCTTTTTCTTCTCTTTTATTTTCTTACACTGATTTGTGTTGTGATGCTCTTGTCTCCCAACAACAGTGCCCTACCGAAGCTCTTCTCCTGCCACAGGGGATCCCTTTGAAGTCGATGATCCGAGATCTGAGAAGAAAAGTTCATCATCTAACGAAGAAATCAAAGAAGCTGGATGACGAACTTCACCGACTGAGGAAGAGCCATTCAGAAGCCACCGCGGAGGTTACTCGCCTTCGAGACCTCCACAAAAAGAGCTTCATGGACTACACCCGGAAGAAGGCTAACTTCGTGAAGGAGCTTGAGGAACTCCGAAAATGCACCAGCGACCGATCTTGGACTCAGGCTTCCAAGATCAGCTCCCTTGAGGTCGAGCTGGCGGCTGCACGGGAGAAGATCGGCCAGTTGGAAGGGAGCTCGTCCTGGCTTACAACCCAGGCCGACCATGACCAGGACTGGTCAAAAAAATTTTTCGACCTCCAGAAGTAGTTGCAGGATGCCGAGGTGAACTACAACACCTACTGAGTCGGCTGGTGCGGGCAAGTAGACGACTACCGAAGGAGGCTCAAGACGGCGACCGACAAGGTTGTCTGCCTCAAGAGGCAGTTGTTCGAGAGAGCCCAGGCCATTTTGGTACAAGGCTCCGATGAGCTCCATTCCTTGAGCGGGACCATGGAAGAATTGTCCATGGCCCTTGGGCGGGAGAAGGTCAAACTACAGTGACTGAAGATTCAACTGACCTACGAGCAGCAAGCGGTCAAGGATATCGAGGCGGAGTCCGAGGTTCTGAGGAAGAGGTTTCAAAAATCAGAGGGTGAAAGCCGATAGTTCCACCAAATGTATCGAGAGATGCTTTTAAGAAAGAAAGAACTCGAAGAAGAAGTTGAGAACTTAAAGCAATCCCTAACAATGGCTGAAATCGAGAGTCCGAAATCTGAAGAAGTCGAGCTTTATTAGAGCTTTTTTACCTTTTATTCTATGTATTCTTTTCTTTTCTGGTTGTTTCTTTTTTTTTGGCCTTCAAAGGCTTTTGTAATGCATTCTTTATTAATGAAATAAAATGAAATTTTCTCATCACCTTGTATACTATTGCTCTGAGTTGTCGCTTACCAAACTTCTCTTGTCTTTTGTCTTGTTTAATGTCGACGTTGTTTGAAGGTTTCTAGTCATCGCTATGTTGACTCGCCTTTTTTGTTCATGACCAAGGGTCTTTTCGAGGTCATTCGAGTTTAACGCTTTCTCTCGATGTTTGAGCTTGGGGTCCGAACTTCTCATTACTTTAAGGAAGTCTATTTTCTTCCTCATTGACGTGAGGTCCCTTGAGTCTTAGGCATAGTTCATTTTTTTTTCTTTTTTTTCTCTGGTGTAGCTCATCGCTTTTCTTTTTTCTCTTTCCCTTTCTTTATGTTCGGGTGAGGGTTTTCTCTCTGCTTCTAACGGGATTGTAGGGGTGTAGAGGAGCTGCTGAGGGGCTTTTCCCCTCATCCGGTCTCAAACGACCAGATCTTCATTTGTGTCAGGATGAGATTCTCCTCTTGTTTCTGACACAATCAATTTCAGCTCATGTTAGGATGAAATTTTTCTCCTGTTCCTAACAGGACTGCGGGGGCACATAAGGGCCGTTGCTAGGGCCTCTCCCCCCATTCAGTCTCCGAATAACTGGGCCTTCGACCTTGGTTATGTTAGGATGAGGTTCTCTTCCTGTTCCTAACATGGCTATGGGGACGTATAAGGGCCATTGCAAGGGCCTCTCCCCCCATCAGATCTCTAAATAACCGGGCCTTCGACCTTGCTCATGTTAGGATGAGGTTCTCCTCCTGTTCCTAACATGGCTGTGGGGGTGCATAAGAGCCGTTGCAAGGGCCACTCTCCCCATCCGGTCTCTAAATAATCGGACCTTCGACCTCGCTCATGTTAGGATGAGGTTCTCCTCCTATTCCTAACATGGCTATGGGGGCGCATAAGGGCGGTTGCAAGGGCCTCTCTCTCCATCCGATTTCTAAATAACTAGGCCTTCGACCTCGCTCATGTTAGGATGAGGTTCTCCTCCTATTCCTAACGTGGCTGTGGGGGTGCATAAGGGCCGTTGCAAGGGCCTCTCCCCCCATCCGGTCTCTAAATAATCGAGCCTTCATTTGTGTCAGGATGAGGTTCTCCTCTTATTCCTGACATGCTTAATATCGATTGTCTAAAGGAGCTACTCCCTGTCATTATAACCTCATGCCAAAAAAAAGATATGCGAATATGAAACTTTTATTTAAGGCAAAGTTATCGGTAATACATTCGTAAATTTTTCAAATTTCATGGTCGCGGGAGGTCTGCTCCTTCGAGCTCTTTTAGATAGTATGTTTCAGGCCGGACTACCTCCTTGACTTCATATGAGCCTTCCCAGTTAGGGGCAAGTTTTCCTTGGTTCTGAGGTTGTGAAATAGTGGCTCGCCAAAGTACTAAGTCCCCCACTCTGAAGGCTTTGCTCTTGACCTGGGAGTTGTAGTAGCGGGCTGCTTTCTACTTGCAGGCTGCCATCCGAACTTGAGCTGTCTCCCACTTTTCCTCTAACAAGTTGAGGTTGGCCTTGAGATCTTGTGAGTTGCACTGCTCATTGAATGCCACGACTCACGTCGATGGAAGCTTGAGTTCGATCAGGATCATGGCTTCTATTTTGAAGGCTAAAGCAAAGGGGCTCTCCCCTGTGGGCAGTCTTTGGGTAGTTTGGTATGCCCACAACACATGATAAAGCTCATCTGCCCAAGTTCCCTTTGCCTTTTCAAGTCTCGCCTTGATTCCTTGCAACAGAGTCCTGTTGGTAACCTCGGCTTTATCGTTTGCCTGCGGATGGGCTACTGACGTGAAGTTATGGGAGATGTTTAAGTCCTCACAAAATTCAGCAAATCTTGCTCCAACAAATTATCGTCCATTATCAGTAATGAGAGTTCTGGATAAGCTGAACCTACAGATGATTGACTTCCAGATGAAGTCTTGCACTTTTGCTTCTGTGATTTTTGCCAAAGGTTCGGCTTCGACCCACTTGGTGAAATAGTCAATTGCCACCAGGAGAAACTTTCGCTGCCCGGATGCCATGGGAAAAGGTTCGAGGATATCCATCCCCCATTGTGCAAACGGCCATGGGGCACTCAAGGGTGTAAGTTCAGAGGCGGGTTGTCTTTGGATATTCGCATATCTTTGACACCGATCATACCTTCTGACATATTCGATGGAGTCGTGGTACATTGTAGGCCAGTAATAACCTTGTCGGAGCAGTTTATGGGATAAAGATCTGGCCCCCAAGTGACTTCCACAGACTCCTTCATGTACCTCCCATAAGGCAAAGTCGGCTTCAGAAGGTCGGAGATATTTCAGGAGGGGCAAAGAGTACGACCTCTTGTACAGCTTGCCTTCATAAAGGATGTATCGGGAGGCCTGGTTCCTAAGCTTCCGAGTTTCTTTTGCATCATGAGGAAGAACCCCGTCTTTGAGGTATGCAACCAGTGGGTCAATCCAGCTGGGTTCATGGCTGATCTCCATCACAAGCTGCATTCTTCCATACTTGGACACTTCAGAACTTCGAAGAAGACTTCCTTGGGCAGTTCAGTCAGAGCCAGTGTAGCCAACTTGGAGAGAAGGTCAGCCCTGATATTTTCTGCTCTTGGAATCTGCTTGATGTCAAAGCTGCTGAAGGCAGGGATGATCTCTTTTACCTTTTCGAGATACTTGGCCATACTGTCCTCCCGAGCTTCATAGTTTCTGCTGACTTGTCCCACCACCAATTGGGAGTCACTGTAGACTTGGAGCCAATCTACTTCTAATTCTTTAGCGATCTTCAGTCTGGCAATCAGAGCTTCATATTCTGCTCCATTATTTATCACAGAAAATTTGAAGCACAGTGCGTACTCCATGATAATTCCTTCTGGATTGATCAAGATCAGGTCCGTGCCTATGCCTGACATGTTGGAGGAACCATCCACATAGAGGGCCCAAAAACCATCAGGGAGATCTGTTCTTTCTTCAGGGGAGTTCGGCTGGAGCCCTAGGTTATCAGCTTCACCTCGTTCAAGCTCGGCCTCTTTTGGAATAGTGCATTCAACTATTAAGTCTACTAATATCTGGGCTTTTATCATCGACCGAGGTCGATAGTTGATGTCGAATTTTATGGGCTCGACTGCTCATTTCGCTATCCTTCCGGAAGCATCCGCTCGATGCAGAATCGCCTTAATCGGCTGGTCGGTGAGTAGTGTTATGGTGTGCCCTTGAAAGTAAGATCGAAGTCTTCGAGCTGCAATCAACAAGGCGTAAGTTAGTTTTTCTAACTTAGTATACCTGATTTTAGCATCTCTCAATACTCGATTTATGTAGTAGATCAACCGTTGAATTTTTGCTTCTTCCTTAACCAGAACTGCAGCGAGAGCCATAGGAGAGACCGCCAGGTACAGGAACAACTCCTCTTCAGATTCGGGCTTTGCCAATAGCAGAGGTGAGCCAAGGTAGTTCTTCAATTCTTCAAATGCTTACTGACATTCAGTGGTCCAACAGAAGTTCTTTGGCTGCTTGAGAGTCTGAAAGAAAGGCAGGCACCATTCGACCGACCTTGAGATGAAGTGATTCAGAGCTGCTACTCTCCTAGTAAGGTGCTAAACTTCCTTTATTGACTTCAGAGCGATCATTTCCTGGATGGCACAATTTTTTTCTGGATTTGCTTCGATCCCACGCCCTGATACCATGAAGCCTAAGAATTTTTTTGAGGTTACTCCAAAAGTGCACTTGGCTGGGTTCAGCTTCATCTTATATTTTTAAAGGGCACTGAAGGTCTCCTCAAGGTCGGCGACGTGGTTCATTTTGGATTTGCTTTTTACAAGCATGTTGTCCACGTAGACCTTCATGTTGCGGCCGATTTGCTCTTGAAGATCTTGTTCACTAGCCATTGATAAGTCGCCCTTGCATTTTTGAGACCAAAAGGTATGACCCTGTAACAATAAAGACCATGGTTAGTAATAAAAGTAGTTTTTTCTTCATCCTCTAGTGCCATCCTGATTTGATTGTAGTCGAAAAATGCATCCATCAAAGTGAGAAGCTCATGGCTCGAGGTTGCATCCACTAGTTGGTCAATTTTGAGCAAAGGGTAACTATCCTTCGGGCAGGCTTTGTTTAGCTTTTTAAAGTCTATACACATCCTCCACTTGCCGTTCACCTTCTTGATGAGAACCACATTGGAGACCCAGTTTGGGTAGTTGACTTCTCTAATGAACCCGGCTTTCAGGAGTTTATCAACTTCCTCAGCTATTGCTTTCTGCCTTTTCGGTGCATGACCTCAGATTTTTTCCTTCATTAGCCGATGTTTGGGATCAACAGCTAGATGGTGTTCCATGACTTCCGCATCAATCCCCAGCATGTCTGTCGGAACCCAAGCAAAAACATCCGCATTCTTTTGTAAAAAATTGATGAGCTATGTCCGTACCTCATCTCCCAGGTTGGAGCTGATCTTCACCACATGCTCTTCATTCTCATCGTTCAAAGAAATTGAGACAAGATCTTCAATCGGCTCACCCCATTCTTCAGTGAGGTCATCGCAGGTGTCTAATCCATCAACCGGACAGGGGTCAGACTGACAATTTCTTTGTAGGGCTATGTTATAGCAGTGTCTCGCTAGGACTTGATCTCCTCTGACCTCTCTGACCCCTTGGCTAGTAGAAAATTTCAATTTCAAATGGTAGGTCGATACCATAGCTTGGAGGGCATTGAGGTCAGGTCGGTCGAGTACTGCGTTGTAGGCAGACGATGCCCTTACTACCAGAAAATCCACTTGCGCTCTAGATTATTTCGGATACTGACCTGCAACTATGTTTAAAGTTATTACTCCTTCCACCGGCACAGCATCGCCAGTGAACCCTATAAATGGGGAGCTTATCGGCCCTAATCGACCATCCAGAATAGATATTTTTGAGAATGCATCGTAAAACAAAATATCGATCGAGCTTTCACTATCAACAAGAATGCAGCGTACATCATAGTCAGCAATATTTAAAGAAACTACAACCGTATCATTATGGGAGAATTGAATCTCCTTGGCATCTTTTTTAGTAAAGGTTATAGATTCTTCAATCCTCTGTCACTTGGGCGGTCCGACCGATCCACTGGCTGCTCCCCGTCGGGGTCCTCCGGAGATGGTGTTGATGATCCTGATTGGAGGTTGATCTTCAGGCTGTTCTTCCCTCCTTGGCAGCTCTGGCTGTGGTAGGGCCCTCGATCGATCCTCCCTACCTTCAGGCCGACATCGGATGAATCTATCGAGCCGACTTCGTCTGATGAGCTCCTTGATTTCATCTCGAAGCTGAATACACTCCTTCATGTCGTGGCTGTGGTCACGATGATAGAGGCAGAACTTATTAGGATTGCGCTTCTCAAGGTGTGTGCACATCCTTTTTGGCCTTGACAGCTGCTCCCTGACCTCCATCAGCACTTGGGCTTTTGGAGCATTGAGAGGGGCGTAGCTATGGAATCTTCCTGAGGGAGAGCTCCGTCGAACTCTGCAGTTTGGGCTCCTCTGCCTACGAGCTCGGGGAGGAGTTCAGACACGCTTGTGTCTGAAGAGAGTTCGAGAATGTGGCCGAGCTTCACTCGACCCTTTTTCAACTACGGGCTTACTGGAGTCACCCGTCTGCCGCTCCTTCACGGTCTCCTTGTCCTTCAGCTTGAAGGCTTCCTCTACTCGGGCATATCCTTCGGTCCGAGCTAGCAAATCAGCGAAGTCCCTGGGATACTTTTTTTTCAGAGAAAATAGAAGATCATTCTTTTGAAGACAGCTCTTCAGGACGACCATTACAACTGATTGGTCCATGTTTCAGACCTCCAATACGGCGGCATTAAAATAGTTGACATAAGTTCGGATGGATTCTCCCTCCTTTTGCTTGATGTTGATGAGAGACTCCGAACCTCTCCGGGGATGCCGGCTGCTGACGAAATGAGCCGCAAACTGATGGCTCATTTGATCAAAGGAGAAGATAGTACCCGACTTCAGTGTCAAGTATTAATTTCTTGCTGCTTCCTTCAAGGTAGATGGGAAAGCTTGGCACAGGATGGCGTTTGGCACGTCATGGAGCAGCATCATTGTCCGGAAGGCCTCCAGGTGGTCAACCGGATCTGAGGTTCTATCGTAGCTCTCAAATTATGGGAGCTTGAAGTTCGGCGGGATCGGTTCTTGCATAATCATTTGAGAGAAAAGAGGGTCGGTACAGATATCCTCACTGTAAGCAGAGGGAGCATGGTGGAGCTCTTCGATCCACCGATTCATCTCCTGGAACCTTTGATCCAGGAGATCCTCTTGACTGTGAGTCTCGAGGGTCTTTGGTAGAACGAAGGTAGGGACCCTCTAGGGGTGGAATCGTGATTAGACAGAGGGCTCTCCACCCTCTACTTCCCCCTTCCAGGAAGACAGGGCGACTGGCCCAAGTGAGTCATCCGATCGTCAGATTTTGAAACTTCGACAATGCTCTTTCCAGTTGCACAGATGCCTGCAGCTGCTGCTGCTGCTGCATGGCCTGCACTACTTTGGTGAGGCCTTTGACCTGCTGAACCAGCAGGTCGAACTGCTCCATGCCGACTATCATTGCCAGAGGAGGAGGAGCCTGGGAAACTAGAGACGAGGCTGGAGCTTACGGATCTCGCTGAGATCTGGCCACGGAAGCCGTACATCGCCTGGTGGATGCCTTTCAGGGAGGCATCAAGTGGGGTTCTGGCAGGAGAAGAGGAAGAACATGTCAAAAAAGATGATCGGAGACAGTCCCATTGAGTACTCCTTTAAGAACAAGGGTCCTGCGAAGACACAGGCCCTTCCTCTAACGTCATTCTGTTGGTGTAGAATTCTGCCGACATCGGAGAAGCTGGAGTCGAGGAGATCGTGGCCGCCATCGGGACCTACAAGGGAAGTCTAAATCGGAGTTGGGGGTGCTTCGGCAAGACCCTCCGATGCTCAAGTCAGTACTCTGCTTCAACGGAAATGGAGCACTCGAATGGGATTTTAGCAGAATTTTGTGATAGAGTTTAGAGCTTACCGAAGAATGTATATGGGGGGTCTTTTTTATAGATGGAAGAATGTAACTGATTGACAGCGACATCCGTAACTGCCTGGTAGTGGGCCGTTCGGGGCCACGTGGAGTTTGTTACAGAGAGTGGAGTGGTGTCCATTATCGCGACTTGCCAGAGAGTGATGGGGCCACGTGGAATTTGTTACAGAGAGTGGAGTGATGTCCATTATCGCGACTTGCCAGAGAGTTCGGGCCGGATGGCTAAAGCTCGATTGGGACATCTGGTGGAGTAGAGTAGTTCTCTATCTCAGCAATCTGAGAGAAGCTCGAATATTTTTGAGGTTGCTGACAGACTGTTGTTGGGTGCCTTAGGCGTTGATGCTGTAGACTGAAGTCATCTACCGTAGAAACTCGGATGAAAACTTTCTATTGGAGAAGTCTGACAGGAGTCCGATTGCTAGAGAAGTCCATCTGAAATTTATCTGATGTAGAAGCTCATCTGAAGACTGTCCGCTGGAGAGGTTCGATTTCATGAGGAATCCAGCAAAAGGTCGATCGATAGTGGAGTTCGGAAGGCATTGTGGAAGTTCATCCACTGGAGGAGTCTTGAGGACACCATGGAAGGTTGACCACTGGAGGAGTCTGGAATTCAATTCTATTGTAGAAGTTTGGATGAAGTCCGGTTCTTGTAGGAGTTCGGAAGGAAGCCGCTTATTATAGAAGCAGTCCAGGAGGAGGTCGCTTACTGTAGAAGCTCAGACGAAGATCGGTTGCCGTGGAAGCTCGAATGGAGACTTCTTATTGTAGAAGCTCGGATGAAGTATGCTTGTAATAGAAGTTCGGAGTAGAGATCCGGCTGGTGGAGCCCGTCCATTGTAGAAGTTCATCTGGGATCCATCCACTGTAGAAGTTTGGATGGAGTCCGACTCTTGTAAGAGCTTGGATGAAATTCGGAAGGTGGTCGACCACCATAGAAACTTGGATGGAGTCTGGTTACTGTAGAAGTCCTATCGCTGGAGAAGTTCAGTCATTGACGAAGTCCGAAAGAAGTTCGGAGTAAAGTCGATCGTGGCTGGAAGAAGTCTGAAAGAGATTCAGAGAATAGTCGATCACTGTAGAAAATCAGCTGATAGTAAAGCCCAGAGAGTATTTGGAGCAGTCCGGTAGAGGAATGGAGGAGCTCATTATTGGAAAAGTCTGGATGGCACAATAGGAGTTCATCCGTTGGAGGAATCTGGAGGACACTGTGGAAGGTCGACTGCTGGAGAAGTCTGGATGGTATTGTGGAAGCTCGAACGGTCGGGGAGGTTCAAAAAGACACCGCACAAGGTCGAAAGTCGGAAGAGCCCTTGGAGGGTCGGCCTCTTATGAACTTTGGGTAGGGTTATTTTATACCCAACAGAACTCATCAAGATACCCTCCATTGTGACCAACATGTTGACAAGTTCGAGAATAGTGTAGTCAAGTTTGATCATATGAAAATTCATGATGAATTGACTATATGAATTGGTAAGGGATTGAATGATCAGATCCATCTGTAATTCCTTTTGCATATCAAGTCTGAGCTTTCCAAGCTCTTCAATGTCCTTGATCACTATCATATAGTGCTCATGGACAGACTGTCCTTCGCGCATCTTCAAGTTGAAGAGTCTCTTGGATATTTCAAAGTGTGTAGTATGGCTCTGCTCACCATACAACTCTTATAGGTGAGTGATCATGGTCCGAGCAGTGGGCATATGCTTGTACTAGCTTTGCAACTCATTTAACATAGATGCTAGCACATAGCACTTGATCTGACTGTTTTCATCTGTCCACTTCTCAAAGGCAGCTCTCTACTCAGCAGTAGGATGGTTGGGTAATACAATGCGATCTTGGTCAAATATATGGCTTAACTTTTCTGAGGTCAAGACAATCTTGAGGTTTCTGAGCAAGTCTTTGTAATTATTCTCAATCAAATGATTAGTTTCAAGGATGCGAGCAAGAGGGTTTGAGGCTGACATGATGGTTTAATTGCAAGAGTAGAGATTCAAGTTAGACTTTTGTACTTAATATTTTAATTTACTTCTAGAGATTTTAAGATACAAATAATTACTCTCACTAATTTTTTAGATCCCTCCACTCTCCTAGAAGGAAATGAAAACCCTAATGCGATAAAAGATTCCTAGTGGGTGCTGCGGTCCCACCGATGATGTGTACCTCACCTAACAGTTATTGGTAGCATGTACGTCGATGCGTAGGTGACTCTTTGCCCAGATGCTTCACTAAGCATGTTGCAGCCACTTGGTCTCTAAGTCATGTGGGCTCACCTAATAATTATTGCCCATACTTCTTAGTTAAGCCCGACCCACCATTCACAAGTAGGTGCAAGACCATCATTGGGTCTCTCACCCAACAGTTATTGGGCCCAACCCCATCTTTATCCTGGAGCAACTCTTCACTAATAGAGTGGTTGCGTATTTTCGATGCAACTGAACCACTGTGATCAGTCGAGAACAATCAACGCCGGTAACACGCCCACACATCTACAATGGTGGAAGACCTATGGACTTAATATTTATGGAGAGATTTGAGTTTTATCTAATCAGTCATCATATGACTGATCTAACTGGCATGGGCTGAACCAAATCGTTAAGCAACCTAATTCAAGATCCAATCTTCCAAATTGGCCAGGTAAGTGAAGAACGATGGGGGTCCCCCCGTTGCCTTCATTAAACATCAATGAATTGGCTAGGTCAGCTAATGGAACTAATTAAATAATCACATCTCATTACCTTACCTGAGACACCAATAGGTTGATTGATCAGAATTGATTAGCTCAAGCAAATCAGGCTCAAACCAATGAGGCAAATTACATCCTTAGATTAATCGATTCTACATATAGGACTCAATCGATTTGATCAATAATAATTGTATGATCATTAACTTAATTGATCTAACTTAATTCAATATTTGACTTAGTTTGATCAATTACTTAATCAAATTAGACCCATATGACTCAAATCAAAAATCTTAGATGTAATCCTATTACATGACCTAAATTTTGATTTTTCTATGACCAAAACTCTAATGCACAAACATAAATTTCAGATTCTAAAATTATATTTCAGATATAAATTTTTTGCATAAAAATAAATTTTAAAATATAAAAATAATTTTCAAATTTTAACATACAAACATATATCATATATATGCATGTATAATTAGATCTAACCAAAATTTCAGATCTAAGGATGATATCATATATCTCATATACTAATCATGAATGAGATTAAAAATAAATTTATGATCTAAATATGTAATTATATATCATATATATGAATCAAAATTAAGATCATAAAATAATTTTAGATTTTATGCATGCATCTATATTTCACATGAACATCAACTAGAACTCTTTGTAGATCAAAATTCAGATCTATGCATGCAACAACATATTAACTATATATTTTAAAACTAAATTTAAAATTAAATTTTAAATTTGAAGATCCATCCATACATCTTACGTATCAAGAAAAAAATTGATTTTAAAATCTTTTCAAAAATATATATATCAAAATTCAGCATATGAAAATTCGTGACTCCGATAACACTGTTGGAATTCTGGATTTGGTACATGCATATGTGTTTCAAAATTTTTATTTTCTAAATACTACAATGAAGAATAAGATTAAAATATTTTTAATCTAAATTTTATATGCATAAAAATATAAACTATATGGATCTATTTCATATGCTGAAATTCAGATTGTGATCAAATCACATACCGGTTTCGCAATCTCTTTCTTCAAAACTGGATCTAGAAGAGATGAGGCTCTCTGTTAGCTATACAAGTATCTGGTCCCTATGAGTATCCACTTGAGATCAGTCTGAAACAGACCTCTATAATCTGAATTTTGATTCTCCAAAATTCAACCTGCTGAATCTGAATGAAGCTTGGATCACGATCAACACTTGATTTTCTCTTTGATCTTCTTTTTTTCTTCTTCTCTAGAGTTTCTCCTTGCTATGTGCTGCTACTAGATGCTAGAAACCAACAAAAAAGAGGCACCCAAACTCTTTTAGGTATGGAACTCCTTGGGATGCGCATCCCAAGGAAGGGATGTATAGAATACCCAAGAGAAGAGAAAGGGAGAAAAAAAGATGGCATGGGGAGAGCCTTTGGGTGTTAGGGGCTACTGGTTTTGATGCTTTAGGGACTTTAAGGGAGGTCCCTTTAAATAGGCATAAGGATTGAATCTTATTCCATCTCATAATACAAGTCCTACTTGCATTAGGATTCCTATTAACTTAAGTTATCCAACTTACATTAGGAAGCCTATTAGGTGCCAACTATTGGAGCCCTTACACCTATAATTATGTTGAAAAATATGTTCCAAATGTTAATCATCAGCCTATTGACAGTTGAGCAACCAAGTATTGTAATTGATTTGTTAATAAATAAAATATATTTTTGGTATTTTCATCATAAGTTTTCATCTTTTAATGAACTCCGTTGTTATGATGAAGTCCTTAGGACTATTTAGGTTCGATAAAGAGAGAATTTATCGATTAGTTCTTAAAACTGTTTACGACCAAATGATAGGCTGTTAATAAGAAGGACAGCTTCTATCAAGCATAGGTCGTTGTAGGTCATATGGGTTGGTTGTCCTCTTAATCAAAGAGTGTGAAGATACTGGTATGTCATACAGGTGAGATGTAAGGATACATCATCATTGAACGTGACCAATTCCAGAGCATTCTACTATCGAGAATATCTCTGATGGGATATAGGTATAAGTGTTTCTTAGACCTGAGATCACCTCAATGACTTGCAAGCAACTCACTATGCTTTGATACTGGACTAACTGAATTTCTAATTCAGTAACGAAAGGCTTCTAGGTACAGTCAAGTACTTGCAAAGTCAGAGTATAATCGAGATGGGATTGACCACTCCAAGAGTTGGGGAAGAATGAGTCGCTATATTTTAATTTAGCAAAATCTTGGCTAGGATAATCCATCAGATGGATTTGATATTTTAAAATACAATGTGGATAACCTGATCAGAGTTGATAATTGAACTCTGAGGTATCCTATGAGCATTTTAATCAAGGAGATGAATTATATGGAAACAATATCCGCATGGATTCTAAAGATGTTGTTCTACACATTCGACCTATCCGGCCATCGGGTACCATTGCTAGATGGTCACTTCGATTGTGACAGAAATTTATTTCTGTACTACCAGCTTTGGTTTGGACCTATGAGGTCACATACATCAGAGTTCATGATTCGATCAGATGTTTGATCAATGATTAAGAATTATTCTAGGATTAAACGATCAATACGATTGACATTTAACCTAGTGCAAGTGTTGCAGGAGGATCGATTAGTAATTTGATTGCTAATTGACTTAATTTGATTAAGCCAAAGGGCTGAGATTAAGTTTAATTAAATATAATTTAATTAGATTTAGTTTGGACTTAATTGGATCAAGTTCAATTGGTTTATTGGATAAGCCAAGTGCAAAGAAAGCCTAGTCCTAGTTCAAATAGGACTTAGGTCAACCTAATTTTTAATTTGATTAGAAAATTAAATCAGATTTAAATCTAATTTAATCTGATTAAATTAGGCTATTAATTAGGTTAAGTTCTATTTTAATTAGGTTGATTTGATTTTGATTTGATTTGATTTGAGAAACCAAATTTGAACAAGTCATAGATTGAATCCTAGTAAGACTAAGATTCCACCTTACGCCACCTTAGCCCCCCACGCCCACTCTCTCTTATCCCACACCCACTCTCTCTTATTTTGTGTGACAAAATCCTCTCTCCCAGGTCTTCATGCATGCCCAAAACTTTTCTCTCTTTCTCTCTTACATGGAATGTGGTTGTGGATCAAGTCAAAGTAGGAATTAGTTTGGATTTCAAATTCTATGAGATAGAGTTTTAGGAAATCAAAACTCTTTCCTTATGGCACTGATTTTACTCAAATTTTTTTTAAGATTTTTGTGGCTTTCATAGCACATAATATGCATTCTTTGTTGGTGGTCCATGATAGAAAAAGAAGAAGGGGATGTCCAAGAGTTGGGCGCCCCTTATCTTGCCTTGTTTGGATAATCCTTGACTAGGTATTTGACCTAGACAAAGACTCTTCATATCTCTCTATTTAAAATAATTTTTTTTATAAAACTTTTGTAGATTATAAAGCATTGAGTGACCTTTGGGACATCCAAAAATCAAGGAGAAAGAATCTTTGGGCATGGAGATCTAATAAATACAAAACTAGGTGTCTAGGTTAGAGCAAAGAGAAGAAGAAGAGGGTCTTCTTCTAGAGTTGCTAGGTTCATCCCTTCCCTTCCTCCATCTATATCCTATATCCTAGGGATGAAAATCACTGGAAAGTGGTTAAAACCATCTTTAAGTATTTGATAAATACTATGGACTAATGGTTGGTTTATGGCGAGTCAGATCTGAAACTTATGGGGTTCACAGACTCCAGCTTTCAATTTGACCATGATGACAGCAGAAGCGTGTCAGGTTATATCTTTATTCTGAATGGTAGAGCCATCTATTGAAAGAGTTTCAAGCAGCATACTATGACAGACTCTATTTTTGAGGCAGAGTACATCGCAGCATCGGATGCCACGTAGGAAGCTGTGTGGCTGAGAAAATTCATCATCGAGCTCAGAGTAGCACCCTCTCTCGATGGTCCGATCCTACTTTATTATGATAGTACTGGTGCCATAGCTCAGATGAAGGAATCCAAAGCACACCAACAGACGAAGCATATTTTGCATCGCTTCCATCTAGTCTGGGAGATCGTGGATCGAGGTGACGTCGATCTTCAGAAGATCGACGGAAAGGAGAACCTGACCGACCCCTTCACTATAGCCTTGGCAATAAAGAAGTTCGACAACCACAAGTCAAAGATGGGTATTAGATGCTGTGCCGAGTGGCTTTAGGATAAGTGAGAGTTATTAGAAAATATGTTCTAAAAACCAATCGTCAAGCTGTTGATGGTTGAAGAATCAAGTATTGTAATTGATTTGTTAATAAATAAAATATATTTTTGATATTTTCATCATAAGTTTTCATCTTCTAACGCACTCCGTTGTTATGATGAAGTCATTAGGACTATTTAAGTTCGATAAAGAGAAGATTTATAGATTAGTCCTTAAAATTGTTCACGATCAAATGATAGGCTGTTAATAAAGATGACAGCTTCTATCTAGCGTAGGTCGCTGTAGGCCATATGGGTTGGTTGTCCTCTTAATCAAGGAGTGTGGAGACACTGGTATGGCATACAGGTGAGATATAAGGATACATCATCATTGAACGTGATCAACTCTAGAGCATTCTGCTGTTGAGAATGTCTCTGATGGGATATAGGTATAAGTGTCCCTTAGACCTGAGATCACCTCAGTGACTTGCAAGCAACTCACTGTGCTTTGGTACTGGACTAACTGAATTTCTAATTCAGTGATGGAAGGCTTTTGGGCACAGTCAAGTGCTTGCAAAGTCAAAGTGTGATCGAGATGGGATTGACCACTCCAAGAGTTGGAGAAGAATGAGTCACTGTATTTCAATTTAGCAAAACCTTGGCCAGGATAATCCATCAGATGGATTTGATATTTTGAAATACAATGTGGACAACCTGATCAGAGTTGGCAGTTGAACTCTGAGGTGTTCTATGATCATTCTGATCAAGGAGATGAATTATATAGAAACTATATCCGTATGGGTTCTAAGGATGTTGTTCTACACATTCGACCTATCCGATCGTCGGGTACCATTGCTAGATGGTCACTTTGATTGGTACAGAAAGTTATTCTTATACTACCAGCTTAGATTTGGACCTATGAGGTCACACACATTAGAGTTCACAATCCGATTGGATGGTTGATCAACGATTAATAATTGTTCTAGGGTTAAACGATCAATACGATTGACATTTAACCTAGTGCAAGTGTTGCAGGAGGATCAATTAGCAATTCGATTGCTAATTTGTATAATTTGATTAAGCCAATGGGCTGAGATTAAGTCTAATTGAATATGATTTAATTATATTTAGTTTGGGCTTGATTGGATCAAGTTCAATTGGTTTATTGGATAAGCCAAGTGCAAGGAAAAACTAGTCCTAGTTCAATTAGGACTTGGGTCAGCCTAATTTTTAATTTGATTAAAAAATTAAAATAGATTTAAATTTAATTTAATCTGATTAAATTAAGTTTTTAATTAGGTTAAGACTTTTTTTAATTGGATTGATCTAATTTTGATTTGATTTGGTTTGAGAAACCAAATTAAAACAAGTCATAAGATAGAATCCTAGTAAGACTAGGATTCTATCTTGCGCCACATAAGCCCCCCACGCCCTCTCTCTTATTCCATGTCAATTCCCTTTTATTTTGTGTGATAAAAATTCTCTCCCAGATCTTCACCATGCCCAAAAGGTTTTTTCTCTTCTTTTTTACATGGAAGATGGTTGTGGATCAAATCAAAGTAGGAATAAGTTTGGATTTCAAATTCTATGAGATAAAGTTTTAGAAATCCAAAACTCTTTCCTTTTTGCATCGATTTTATCCAAATTTTTCTTAAGATTTTTGTGGCTTTTATGGCACTTGGTAGGCACCCTTTGTTGTTGGTCCATTTACAAAAAGAAGGAGGGGGCGTCCAAGAGTTGGGCACCCCTTATCTTGCCATGTTTGGATAAACCTTGACTAGGTATTTGACCTAGAAAAGGACTCTATCATATCTCTCTATATAAAATAAATTTCTTCATGAAATTTTTGTGAAAAATAGATCAAAGAGAGACTTTGGGGTATCTAAAAATTTGAGAGAAAGAAGGTTGGGGCATGGAGATATAATAGACACAAGATAGGGTATCTAGAGAGAGCAAAGAGAAGAAGAAGAGGGTCTTCTTCTAAGGTTGTTGTGTTCATCTTTTCCCTTCCTCCATCTTTAGTTTTCTGAGAGCATCTCAGATCTGAAACTCCTCCTACTTCTTATCTTTGGAAGAGTCCAAATCAAGAATAAGGAGGCACCTGATCAACCATCGAAGAAGGATCAGCACAGTATTAGCATACTGTGCTGATTTTCTGGAGCAGGACTTCTGATCGAGATTCGTGGGCTCGTGTGGATGACTTCTAGAGGCCGGATACGTGTGCAGCTCACAACATCAACCTCAAACTCAGATCAGTAAGATTAAAATATCTAACTTGCAAGGTAATAGATCTGATCTATTATTTATTACATACATTAGATGTAGCATAGAAACATGTTGATATGATCAACATATAGTTCATTCTCTATATATTTTAATTTTTGATTTAATATCATGTAATAATCATGTAATAAGATCTTAGATCTAGGGATTCTCTAGTTTTATAAAATAAATTTTGATTTATTTTAGTCTTCCACGGCATGATCTTGAAAAAGTTTCAAGATCTAACCTTGAAATCCTAGATCTGGTTCCTTCACATATAAACAAGAACAGGATAAACAGGTTGACTCAAGAGAGAATCTTCGAAGTCAGTGATTGTGAATCACTTCCAACCTGTGAATCCTGTCTTCTTGGTAAAATGACCAAGTCACCTTTTACTGAAAAAGGTGAGAGAGCTACTGAGCTCTTGGGCCTAGTACGTACTGATGTATGCGGGCCCATGAGCATAAGTGTTAGAGGAGGATATTTTTACTTCATCAGTTTCACAGATGATCTATCTAGATATGGATATGTCTATCTGATGAAACATAAGTCGGATTCATTTGAAATGTTCAAACGATTTCAAAATAAAGTAGAAAAATAAATTGGAAAGAGTATTAAAATTCTTCGATCTGATCGAGGAGGAAAATATCTTTCTGGTGAGTTTCTCACATATCTAGGAGAGAATAGGATTCTCTCCCAATAGACTCCTCTAGGAACACCACAGCATAATGATGTGTCTGAAAGGAAAAATTGGACTCTGTTAGACATGATCCGATCCATGATGGGTTTTGCCAGCTTGTCGATATCTTTCTGGAGATATGCACTCGAATCGGTTTGTTATCTATTAAATAGGATTCCAAATAAGTCTGTAATTAAGACTCCATATGAGATATGGATAGGGCGTAAGCCAGCACTTTCACACCTTAAGGTTTGGGGGTGCCCGACCTATGTCAAATGGTTAGTTACAGATAAACTTAGACCTAGGTCTGACAAATGCACATTCATAGGTACCCCAAAGAGACCAAAGGATATTTTTTCTACCATGCTGATGAACAAAAGGTATTCATCAGGCTTAAGATAATCTTTTTAGAAAAGGAGTTCCTTGGTGAAGGAACCGTTGCCTCTAAGGTTGAACTTGATGAAGTTCAATAGGTAGAAGGACCTATACCAATAGCTGAACCAGAGTTAGATTTGATTAGATCAGATCTGGAGCCCAATGTACCTACACCATTAAGATGATCCGATAGAGTACCACATCAGTTGGACAGATACTATAATTTCTTGATCCAAGATGGTGATCCCATCGAACTCGAGAGAATGATGAGGATCCGATCACCTATATGGATGCAATGCAGAGATCTGATTCTGAGAAATGGCTTGAAGCCATAAAATTCAAAATGGAGTCTATGAAGGTCAACGATGTATGGACATTGATTGACCCACCTGAAGGGATTAAACCCATTGGATGTAAATAGGTCTTCAAAAGGAAGAGGGGAGAAGACAGAAGGTTGGAGACCTATAAAGCTCGTCTGGTTGCCAAGGGGTATCGTCAACATTATGGTATTGACTATAACGAGATGTTCTTTCCTGTGGCAATGCTCAAATCTATTCAGATAATGCTTGCAATAGTTGCCTATCTGGATTATGAGATCTGGCAGATGGATGTAAAGATAGCTTTTCTGAATGGAGAGCTGACCAAAGAGGTGTATATGATACAACCTGAGAGGTTTACATCTACAAATGAGTCCAAGATGTGCAAGCTTCAGAGATTCATTTATGGATTGAAGCAAGCTTCTCAGAGTTGGAACATGTATTTTGATAAGATGATCAAAACGTATGGCTTCGTTAAGAATGGAGAAGAGCCCTACATCTATAAATGGACAAATGATCCTATTATGGTATTCCTTGTCTTGTACATGGATGACATTTTCTTAATCGAGAATGACATCCCCGCACTATAGGGAATAAAAGTTTGATTGTCATCGCAGTTCTCCATGAAGGACTTGGGTGAAGCATCCTACATCTTAGGGATGAAGATCTATAGGGATAGATCTAAAAGGATGCTTGAGTTATCTCAGTCCACATACATAGACATTGTGCTGAAGAGGTTCAGCATGGAAAATTCTAAGAAGGGCTATCTACCGATAGGCCATGGAATTTCTCTCTCTAAGAAAGATTTGAAGGAGGAAAACTGCTTTTCCTCGTAGGATCTTCCAGATTTCATCAAATCTGGGGTGGAATAAATTTAAAATTTTTTTATCCTACATGTATTTTAGATCTAAATCTCTAGATTTAGTCTTATTATCTAATATTTTAAATCTAAAATTAAATCTAAAACTATGATGAAAGAAGAAATACCTCAAGGGTAATCTGATTACCCTATAGATGATCTCTACACAGCCTGAGGTTCTGATGTAACCATGCAAGCACCTGGCCTCTACCAGTATCTACTCAGGCAGGACCTAGAATGTCTTCTCCTCATGAATCTATGCTCCAAAAATCAGATCTAAATCTGATTAGGAAGATCTTCAAAAGTCTTCCTGAAGTTGGAGCAGCAGCCTGTCAAAGAAGTCCTGCAGCCTTCTATTCCAGGCATCACCACGCCTTGGATCTTTGTCAGATGGATGTCCAACTCTTTGGACATGAAGAGGAGAGGAAAGAGAGCAGGGGAGGATATAGAGAAGAGGGGAGGGGGCAGCAGCTATTGGGTTTTGTACAAAAAACAACTTCTTCCTCGAAACCCTAAGCGCAGCAGGGTTTATATAGACCCTGTATGCTGCGCAGTGCCACATCATTCAACCAATCAAAAAATTTTAATAAATTTTAGAAAAATTTTGATTGATGGAGTGATATCATTTGATCATATCAGATAAAAATCCCACCTTATCTCCAAAAGATGGCACCAACATTGGATAAGCACAAATAGAGGTGGCGTCCAAGAGTTTAAATTGATCAAGACTCTCCAATCCTTATCCACTTGGGGCGCCCACTTTAATCTAATTGGGCTCACACCATAATATGATTATGGCACCCAATTTGATATGGCTTAGCTTGTGGACACTCCACAAAAATCTTCCAATGAGCCCTCTTCAGTTTAAGACCCATATGTCAACATTTGATAGATATCCTAAAAGGAAATTGGCAGGTGCTAAGAATTAGCAGGTATTATCTTAAATTCATCTCATAAATTAAGACAAATCTTTTTTGAGTTGGACAAGCTTCATTTAGACTGAGAGAAATCTTCTCAAGATTCTCTGGATGAGTCAAATTATATTTGGCTCAGTAGAGACAGAAAAGATTACACGAGGAGAAAGTTAGGCTCAATTGTGTGCTACCTAATTGGATCTTATCCAAATCAATTGGGTTAGCCCAATTGATAACATCCAGATCCTAACCCTTGTTTGTGTGACCCAGTTAGATTCAATTCTATATGGTAATGAGACATGTCGTGATCTCATCATCGACATCATCAAAACTCCTTTCGATAGACCAGAACTCTTCTGATTCAGACAATTAGAATGATCGATCATCAATATCATTCTAATTGCTCTCAAAATTCACCAGTGATACCTAGCAGTATGTGGTGGAAATCTATCAGAACTGAAGATGAACCTCTTGGTGTGCTACCTGTGTGATTGAGTTCCTCTATCATGAGTCCCAACTGAATTAGGGTTAAGGTGAACTCGTCAAATCCAACATCAGTCATATGAGTTAATCGATCGATCCAAGTCTGATGTGAAATCTTAATGGAAAACTTTTTTTCATTATTTCACTCTGTCATGGCTATGGGCTTAAGGACTCGATCTTTTAATTATCATAGGACTACTCTTCTCATCTACCGAGGTTGATAGATCCCATCTTGGTGCGACCTAGTTCCTACAATGAATATGCTACAGCAACATACACCTCAGGGTTTCGAATGGCTAGGAGACTGAGTTATGGTGTAGTCAAACTATAACATACTCAAAGTGAACTGTCGATGCACCTCAGGTCAAAGAACTAGACACACAACTGCAGCATCGAGCTAGTCATTGACGAGAAGGTAGACTTCCTTATGACTGTTCGAAGTGGTCACGCTCAGTACTCTCATTCTCAATGAATACCTGTACTCTCACTCTGATGTCTCCACACCGTAGACTCAAGATACATCTACTCTAAAGAAGCGATCGTACACCAATCTTTCGAATCGATCACCATCCTCATGATGATCCTATGGTCAGGAGCTATTTATGAGTTAGTTATGTAAATTCATGTCTTAAATTTTCAATTCTTGAAAATATGAATTTACATTCCTACTAACTCAAAGGATGTATCACAGACACAATGTACACAATATGATAGAAGAATAATTTTTTTATTCATTTATAGTCAAAATTATAAATTTATCCTTAGATCTGTACAGGAATGTGTCAGCCAATCTGGCATCTAAGGCACACATCTAACAGGATTGTTCGATAACTCCTGAAAAGAGAGAGCGTATAAGTAGAGTCCCATATGCTTCGATCGTGGGATCTATCATGTACGTCATGATATGTACAAGATCAGATATGGCATACTGACTAGGAGTAGTGAGTAGATACCAATCTGATCCTGGAGAAAATCATTGAAAAGTGGTTAAAGCCATCCTTAAGTACTTGAAAAATACTAAGGACCAATGGTTGGTTTATGGCGAGTCAGATCTGAAACTTATAGGGTTCACAGACTCCAGCTTTCAATCTGACCGTGATGATAGCAGAAGCATGTCGAGTCATATCTTTACTTTGAATGGTGGAGCCATCTGTTGGAAGAGTTCCAAGCAGCATACTATGATCGATTCTATTTGTGAGGTGGAGTACATCGCAGCATCGAATGCTACGATGAAAGCTGCATGGCTAAGAAAATTCATCACCGAGCTCAGAGTAGCACTCTCCCTCGATGGTCTGGTCCTGCTCTACTGCGATAGCACTGGTGCCATAGCTCAGGTGAAGGAATCTAAAGCAGACCAGCAGACGAAGCACATTTTGCATCGCTTCCACCTGATCCGAAAGATCGTGGATCGAGGTGACGTCGACCTTCAGAAGATCGATGGAAAGAAGAACCTGGCTGACCCTTTTACTAAAGCCCTGACAATAAAGGAGTTCGACAACCACAAGTCAAAGATGGGTATTAGATACTATACCGAGTGGCTTTAGGACAAGTGGGAGTTGGAAAATATGTCCCAAATGTCAATCGTCAGCCTGTTGACGGTTGAACAACCAAGTATTGTAATTGATTTGTTAATAAATAAAATATATTTTTAGTATTTTTATCATAAGCTTTTATCTTCTAATGAACTCCATTATTATGATGAAGTTCTTAGGACTATTTAGGTTCGATAAAGAGAGGATTTATCGATTAATCCTTAAAACTATTCACGACCAAATGATAGATTGTTAATAAGGAGGACAGCCTCTATTGAGCATAGATCGCTATAGGCCAAATGGGTTGGTTCTCCTCTTAATCAAGGAGTGTGGAGATACTAGTATGGCATACAGGTGAGATATAAGGATACATCATCATTGAACGTGACCAACTCCAGAGCATTCTGCTGTCGAAAATATCTCTGATGGGATATAGGTATAAGTGTCCCTTAGACCTGAGATCGCCTCAGTGACTTGCAAGCAACTCACTGTGCTTTGGTACTGGACTAACTGAATTTCTAATTCAATGATGAAAGGCTTCTGGGCATAGTCAAGTACTTGCGAAGTCAGAGTGTGATCGAGATGGGATTGACCACTCCAAGAGTTGGAGAAGAATGAGTCACTATATTTCAATTTAGCAAAACCTTGGCCAGGGTAATCCATCAAATGGATTTGATATTTTAGAAAATAATATGGACAATCTGATCAAAGTTGACAGTTGAACTCTAAGGTATCCTATAAGCATTTTGGTCAAGGGGATGAATTATATGGAAACTATATCCGCATGGGTTCTAAGGATGTTGTTCTACATATTCGACCTATCCGACTGTCGGATACCATTGCTAGATGGTCACTTCGATAGGGATCAAAATTTATTTCTATACTATTGACTTAGGTTCGGACCTATGAGATCACACATATCAGTGTTTATGATCTGATCGGATGTTTGATCAACGATTAAGAATCATTCTAGGGTTAAACGATCAATACGATTGACATTTAACCTAGTATAAGTATTGCAGGAGGATCGATTAGTAATTTGATTGCTAATTGGCTTAATTTGATTAAGCCAAAGGACTGAGATTAAGTCTAATTAAATATAATTTAATTAGATTTAGTTTGAACTTGATTGGATCAAGTCTAATTGGTTTATTGGATAAGCCAAGTGCAAGAAAAAACTAGTCCTAGTTCAAATAGGACTTGGATCAACCTAATTTCTAATTTGATTAAAAAATTAAATCAGATTTAAATATAATTTAATCTGATTAAATTAGGCTTTTAATTGGGTTAAGATCTATTTTAATTAGGTTGATTTGATTTTGGTTTGATTTGATTTGAGAAATCAAATTTGAACAAGTCATAGATTGAATCCTAGTAAGACTAGGATTCCACCTTGCGCCACCTTAGCCCCCCATGCTTACTCTCTCTTATCCCACACCTACTCTCTCTTATTTTGTATGATAAAACTCTCTCTCCTAGATCTTCACATATGCCCAAAACTTTCCTCTCTTTCTCTCTTACATAGAATGTGGTTGTGGATCAAGTCAAAGTAGGAATTAGTTTGGATTTTAAATTCTATGAGATAGAGTTTTAGAAAACCAAAACTCTTTCTTTATGGCACTGATTTTACTCAAAATTTTTTTTGAGATTTTTGTGACTTTCATGGCACATAATATGCACTCTTTGCTGGTGGTCCACGATAGAAAAAGTAGGGGACGCCCAAGAGTTGGGCACCCCTTGTCTTGCCTTGTTTGGATAATCCTTGACTATGTCTTTGACCTAAACAAAGACTCATCATATCTCTCCATTTAAAATAAATTTCTATATAAATTTTTTTTGAATTATAGAGCATTGAGAGACCTTTGGGGTGTCCAAAAATCAAGGAGAAAGAATCTTGAGGTGTGGAGATCTAATAGACACAAAACTAGGTGTCTGGGTTAGAGCAAAGAGAAGAAGAAGAGGATCTTCTTCTAGAGTTGCTGGGTTCATCACTTCCCTTCCTCCATCTATAAGTTTTCTAAGGGTGTCTCATCTAAAACTCCTTCTCCTACTTCTCATCTTTGGAAGAGTCCAAATCAAGAAGAAGGAGGCATCTGATCGACCATCGAAGAAGGATCAGTACAGTACTAGCATACTGTGCTGATTTTCTGGATCAGAACTTCTGATCATGATTCGTGGGCTCGTATGGATGACTCCTAGAGGCCAGATGTATGTGTGGCTCACAACATCATCCTCAAGTCCAGATCAGCAAAGTTAGAACGTCTAACTTGCAAGGTAATAGATCTGATCTATTATATTTTACATACATTAGATGTAGTATAGAAACATATTGATATGATCAACATGTAGTTCTTGCTCTATATATTTTAATTTTTTATTTAATACCATGTAATAATCATATAACAGGATCTTAGATCTAGGGATTCTCTGATTTTATAAAATAAATTTTGATTTATTTTAGTCTTCCGCTGCCTGATCTTGAAAAAGTTTCAATATCTAACCCTAAAACCCTAGATCCGGTTTCATCAAATTAGACACCCTCTTTTGCACCCAAGAGATACTCCATATGAAAATCAAAGACCCTCTAATTAATGGACATATCCAAATTGATCATATAAAAGTGGTGCCCCATAATAACTATCAAGGAGATTCATAAGGGACTTGCACCCTTAATTTATGTGATCTATAACCTTAGACATCCAATAATTAGAGTCTCATGAATCTTATTTATATAGATTATTAGTAGATAATTAAGTTAAAATTAATTTATCAAATAAGTAATGTCAGCAGAAAGAGAAATTGGATCCAACCACGTACTAGCAAGGTTACCATGAACCCAATGGGTTTTTTTGAACCTAATTGACACTTCATAAGCTCAATTACTTATTCCAGATCTAATCCCTTTGTTGTGTGATCTCATAGGTTCAATTCTATCTGATAGTGAGACATACAATGATCTTTATCATCGTATCATTGAAACTCTTTTCAATAGATTGGAATAATTTCACTCTAACTCAACAAGGATTATTGATCCAGAACAACTCTAGTAAGCTCTCACAATCTACCAGTGATACCTAGCAGTATGTAGTGACAATCTAGTAGAACTGAAATGAACCTCTAGGTGTAGTTAACGTATGATTTAGTCTGTCTATCGTGAGTTTTGACTAGATGATAGGTCATGGATAAATCGTCAAACCTCAACATCAGTCATATGATAGATTGATTAGCTCAAGTCCAGTTGTGACTTCTATGAAAATTTTTTTCCATCAATCACACTGTTGTGGCCACAGACTCTTGGACTTAGCTTCTCAAATTTTATAAAACTACTTCTCTCTATGAAGATCGATAGATCCTATCTTGATGTGCACCCCACTCCTACAGTGGACCAACTGTCACCAACATCCACTACAAGGGCTCATTGAGACCCATGTTTATGTATCAATCAAACTCCAACAGCCTCACTATGAATGACAGTACCATCTCAAGTCAAAGGACCAGTTATACAACTATAATATCGAGATAATCACTGACGATTGAGTAGAAATCTAAGTGATCTCTTGTATGGTCACGCTCAGTGCCAGTTGTTCTCTAATAACCACCAGCACTTGTCACCCTATGTCTCTACACAATATATTAGAGACCCATATATCCTGATGGAAGCGATTTGTACACCAGTCTATTCAAATTTATCATCGTCCTCATGATGATCTTATGATCGAAAGCTTTTAGAAATTAAATACATGTCTCTAATTCTCAACACTTTGAGAATATATATCGAAACTAATTCTATAGACGATTCAAGGATACATTACACTTGAATGAAAAAGAACTTGCCTCTTTTATTGATCATATCGATATATTAAGTACAAATTTATGCCCTAAATATATTATAATATGTCAGTCATATTGGCTTCTAAGATATATATCTAATAATCTCTCACTTGGACTAAAGCCAATGTGCCTTAGATAATCACCAGGCCATCCGATCATAGGAGCAAATAGAGTTACATGACCCTCTCCTCCCATTCAATAGGATGCTCTTGTTGCATGTAAGGGTGCCACTGTGAGGTCCCATGAAGAAGAACATGAAAGAAAGAACTTATTTTTTTGCAAAATCCTAAATCTTGAAATCCTAAGATTTGTTGAATGTGATACAAATTGTAAGAAAAGTAATAACATCTAATTTTATTGATTAAAATTATTTTAATAAGATTTGAGATCATAAAAGGTTTAGATGTGACCTAAAAAATTTTATAATTTAATTTGATTATGTTTTATGCAAAATTAATCTAATCTAAAAGAAGAAATTTCTAAAATTTTTATTACTGGCAGGCCTATTCGAGCCGACTTGAATTTGATTTGAGCCGATTTGAAGCCTTACTGAGCCGACTCAGGTCCAGGATGATTTGACTCAATATTTTGATTAGAATTATTTTACATAAAATTTATATAAAGATATTTACATGTGAAATAGTTTCAAAACTTTATCTAAAATCATATTGATGCTGAACTTAATTAAGAATTAAGTGTTGAATCGATTAGATCTAGAATTGTGATTTAAGATCTAATAACATTGCATAAAATATGGGGGTATGGGTTAGCTCAAATTAGATCCTCTTAATTGGGTCTAAGATAACCAATTAGGCTAGTTAAATAAAAATTAATTAACCAATTGGTGTTTAAGATAAGTTTGGCATTTCGATCGATAGTTTTTAATTGAAAGTGGCTTACCTGATCTTTTCGATAGTGTCTAAGGCAAGCTTAGCATACCCTCCCACTGATCTCACTTATCTGGCTAACTTGATGGATTATATTTTGATTAGACTGTTAAATGATTTGAGTTGACCCATGCCACTAAGGTTGATCAATATGACTGATCTAGGTGCCATTCGACCAGCATGTCACTAGTCCAATTCAATGACTTGGTGAAGTCAATGGAAGGATTGTCATTAACTGGTTGATCTCTTCTCGTCTTAATTCATCAATTAAATCTTCTAAATTATTAGGTCCCTAAAATGAAATCGTTATGGTGATAACTAGATCATAGTGTCTCATTAAGTTGGATGATAATGGGTTTATTAGTTAGATGATCATTAGAAGCCCAAAGGCCTGGTGCTCATCTGCTATTGAAATTATCATATATAATATGACGACTCAATCGAGTCTCTCTAGTAAGTGGTCAGGTTGGTCGGTCAAAGTCGAGCTTGATCATTTGGTAGTTAGATTTCTGAGTATGATCATGTTAATGGTTGGACCTAACCAGGGCTTGCAGAGAAGATCAAAGTCAACTGAAAAGTTTTCTAAAGCAAAATCAATTACTAAAAATTATTTTGTAAAATAATTGATTAAGAATCTACCAATAGATGCACATGGATGGACTGGCCAATGTTGGGCTCATGTGCAGTCAGTGTGGATTCTACTATTCGCTAAGAAATTTGGATAATTTCTCGAATTGGAGATAGAGGCTATCAATTCATATAAAATAGTGAGAGAATTTTTAGACTAAAATTTATGTCTTTAGGCTTAATCAATTCATAATTGATTAGGTTTTTGATTTTTTTTTTGTGCAGTTATGGCTACCAATTTATTGCTATGATCACTGTTGGATAGTGAAAAATTGATGGGATCCAATTTCGATAGCTGGTATCAAAAATTTAAAATAGTTCTTAAGCATGAGTAGATCTTGTACGTGCTTACAAATTTGACACCTGAGGAGCCCGCTACGAATGCTCATGGTGCGGTTTGAGACACTTACCTGAAGTGGCTCAACGATCACACCACGGTATGTTATATCATGCAGACGGCCATGAATGATGAGTTCAGCTGCAAATTCGAGGAAGCTTAGTTGGAAGACATGCTCAAGGTGTTGAATGAATCTTTTGACACTCCCGATGGTGTTGAGCAGCGTAAGATCAGTTGTACCATTTTCAATACCAGGACAAGAGAGGGAGCGTTAGTCACCGATCATGTATTGACATGATCGAACAGATCGAGCATCTGAATAAGCTCCGCTTTTCCTTACATAAACAGCTTGAAAAAGATGCGATCCTGAATTTTTTATTGAAGTCTTACCTACCATTTCTCAGTCATTACTGAATGACGAAGTCTGTAGTGAACTACCACGATCTGTTGGGGGTGCTGCAGATTTTTGAAAAAGATCACCAGCTCCATAAGGAGACGATGAATATAATGGGAGGATCTTCTTTGGGTGGGCTTCATCCCATTAAGAAAGGGAAGAAAAAGAAGAATAAAAAGGTACAAAGTATTGAGAATCAGACTCAGAAGTCCAAGTCTAACTAAAGTCAGGCAGAGTGCTTCTACTATAGGAAGCAGGGTCATTGACAAAGAAACTATCCTCAATACATAGCATCCCTTGATCCGAGTAGGCCGAAGAAGAAGAAGCAATCGATTATTAGGCAAGGTAATTATATGATAACACCTTGCAACTTCTCAATTTATGATACAATGACTTGGGTATTAGATATTGGTAGTCCTATTAATATTTCTAATTCATTGCAAAGACTTCAGGTCAGTAAAAAATTTTCAGACGGCAAAAAATTCTTGAACGTTGGACATGAAAAATCAATTGCAGTTCTGGCTTTAGGAATTGTCAATCTTGTATTCAATTCTCATATCATTGTTCTTAATGATCGTTATTTTTGTCTTAGTTTCTTATTCAATGTAATTTCTGTAGGCCTTTTGGTTAAAGAAAATTATGAGATTTCAATAAAAAAAAATTTTATAATATCATTTTGAATGGTGCTACTGTGATGTATGGACAGTTGAACAATGATTTTTATATTGTGTTACGGCCTAGTATAATACACACGTTGAATAAATGCCCTAGGATAGATGATGTCATGGATGCCTACCTTTGGCATTGTAGGCTAGGTCATGTTAATAAGAATAGGATGAAAAGGTTAGCTCAAGAGAAAATTTTTGAAGACAATGATTATGAATCATTGCCTACCTATGAGTCTTGTCTACTTAGGAAGATGACCAAGTCATATTTTACTGCAAAAGGTGAACAAGTCAGTAATGCTCTAGATCTTGCACATATTGATGTATGTGAACCTATGAGCACAAGTGCCAGAGGTGGGTATCACTATTTCATTATATTTACAGATGATCTATCTAGGTATGGGTACATCTACTTGATGAAACACAAATCTGAATCATTTCAAATGTTCAAATGGTTCTGTAGTGAGGTAGAGAAATAAATTAAAAAAAATTAAAACTCTTCGATTTGATTGAAGAGGTGAATATTTTTTTGGTGAGTTTATGATATATCTAGAAAAAAATAAAATTCTCTCATAGTGGATACCTTCTAGAATGCTACAGCACAATGGTATGTTGGAAAGGAGAAATCGAACCCTATTGGACATAGTTCGATCCATGATAGGATTTTCTAGTCTGTCGATCTTCTTTTGGGGATATGCACTACAGTTGGCTTGCTATGTACTTAATAGAGATTCAAGTAAATCTGTGAGTAAAATACCATATAAGATGTGGATGGGGCATAAGCTAGTGCTCTCTCACCTAAAGATTTGGGGCTGTCTGGCTTATGTCAAATGTTTGAAAATAGACAAGCTCGGAGCTAGGTCAGACAAGTGTATTTTCATAGAGTACCCAAAAGAAACTAAGAGATATTATTTCTATCTTGCTGATGAACAAATGGTGCTCGTCAGCCTTAGGACAGTCTTTTTGAAAAAAAAATTCTTTAGAGAAGGAATTATTGCCTCTAAGGTTGAACTTAATGAAGTTCAACAGGTAGAACCGATATAATTTAGTGAATCCACAGAATTGGATTTGATAGGATCAAATCTGGATCCTATTGTAGAGGCACCATTAAGAAAATCTAATAGTGTATCGCATCAACTGGATAGATACTATGATTTCTTGATTTGAGATAGGGATCCTGTTAAACTCAATAAGAACAATAAGGATTCGATTATCTATATGGATGCAATGCAGAAGTCCGACTCTGATAAATGGCTTGAAACTATGAAGTCCGAAATAGAGTCCATGAAGGTCAATGATGTGTGGACATTAGTTGACCCATCTGAAAGAGTTAAACCTATAGGATATAAGTGGATCTTCAAAAGGAAGAGGGATGCAGATAAAAAGGTGGAGACCTATAAAGCCCATCGATTGCCAAGGGTTATCATCAACATTATGGTATTGACTATGACAAAATATTTTCTTCTATGGTAATGCACAAATCCATTTAAATTATGCTTGCAATAGTAACACATATGAAATATAAAATCTAGCAAATAGATGTGAAAATAGATTTTCTAAATGGAGAGCTAGAAGAAGAGGTGCATATGATACAGCCTAAAGGTTTCACATCTACTAATGAGCCTAAGGTGTGCAAGCTTCAGAGATCCATCTATGGATTGAAGCAAGCATCGCAGAGTTGGAACATGTATTTTGGTAAGATGATCAGAACGTATGGCTTCGTACGGAATAGAAAAAAACTCTGTATTTACAAATGGATTAACAACTCTATGATTGTATTTCTTGTTCTATATGTGGATGATATTCTTTTAATCAGAAATGACATCTCTGCATTACAGGGAGTAAAGTTTGGTTATCATCTCAGTTCTCTATGAAAGACCTAGGAGTAGCATCCTACATCCTAAAGATGAAAATCCATAGAAATAGATTGAAGAGGATACTCAAATTGTCCCAATCCACATATATAGATATCATGTTGAAGCGGTTCAGCATAGAGAATTTCAAGAAAGGCTATCTATCGATAAGTCATAGAATTTTTCTCTCAAAAGAAAATTATCCGACAACTCTTCAAGAGAGAGAGCATATGAATAAAATTTTGTATACTTCGATAGTAGGTTCTATAATGTACGTCATGACATATACAAGATCAGACGTGGCATACTCACTAGGGGTAGTGAGCAGATACCAGTCTGATCTAGAAAAAAATCATTAAAAGATCGTAAAAATCATCCTTAAATATTTGCGAAATACTAAGGATCAGTGAATTGTTTATGGAGAATCTGATTTGAAACTAGTGGGGTTCAGTGACTCTAGCTTTCAGTTAGACCATGATGATAGCAAGAGTATGTCGAGATATGTATTTATCTTGAATAGTGGAGCAATCTATCAAAAAAATTTCAAGCAGCACACCATGGCCGACTCTATTTATGAGGCAGAATATATCACTGCATCTAATGCTGTGAAGGAAGCTGTGTGGTTGCAAAAGTTCATCAGCGAGCTTGGAGTGGTACTCTCTATTGATAGCCTTATCTTGTTGTACTGCGACAGTACTGGAGCCATAGCTCAAGCCAAGGAGCTGAAGTCCCATGAGCACACCAAGCATATTCGATGCTACTATTATTGAAAATTATGTCCTAAAGCCAATTGACTTATTATAAATAATTAGATTTTATATATAAATTATTGATCAATGAATAAAAGTTATTTTGACTTTTTCATCATCAGATTTTCATCTTCTTTATTACAACTCTTATGTTGTGATGAAGTCTTTAGAACTATATTATGATCGATAATGAAGAATTTATCGAATAGTTCCTAAATATGTTTGTGATCAAATAATACATCACTAATAGGATGATGATGATTTTTTAGTATAGGTCGTTGTGTGCCATATAAGTTGGTTATCCCCATAACCAAGAAGTGTGGAGATACTGATATAGTATACAGATGAGATATAGGAGTACATCATCACTGAACAAGTGACTCACCTACTGAGTGCTCTGCTGTCAAGAGCAGCTCATGAAATGTATAGGCATAAGTGTCCCTCAAATCTGAGATCACCATAGTGACTTGCAAGCAACTCACTATGCTTTGGTGCCGGACTACCTGCATTTCTAATGCAATAATAGAAGGCTATTGGGCACAGTCAAGTACTTGAAAAGTTTATGTGTGGATCAAGATGGGATTGACCCCTTCAAATTATAGGAGTTAATGCATCACCGTATTTTAATTTAATAAAATCTTAGTCAGGATAATCTATACGATGATTTGAAAGATTGAAATATGATGTGGTTGACTACATCAGGGTTGACAGTTAAATCCTAGGTCACCTAAGCATTAGGGTCAAAGAGATAAATTATGTGATAATCATATGTCGAGATTCTTGAATATTGCTTTGCAAATATTCAAGCTATCCAGATGTCAGGTATTATTGCTAAATGGTCACTTCGATTAGTATAAGGAGTTCTTATACTATCAGCTTAGTGTTCGAACCTATGAAATCATGCACAAAAGTCAAACAATATAGAAATGATTGATCAAATATTTATGTGTTAAATTTGAAAGTATGAGTTTTGATTGAATATGTAAAATAACTTAATTGAGAATTAAGTTGTAGGTCATATGGAATTAAACACTGACTATGTTCAGCTAATATTATGCATGAGGTGTGGGTTTGATTCTGGAGATGAATTTGATCAATCAATATTCCATACAATTATAAGAGAATAAATCAAGTCCCAATTACTTTAGATTAGATCTTATTTAATTGGATCTGATTTTATTAAGGCTTGATCGTGTTAATTTATCAAGTTGGACTTGGACAAGAATCCTAATTGAATTAGGATCAACAGTCTTTTCAAAATTAGTTCGAATCGGATTCGAATTGGATTCGAATTGATCCAAATCTATTCCAAATCTAATTTGATTCACTTAGCCACTTTTCTTAGGCATTCTCTCTCCTTGTGGGTTGGTCTAGGTGGTTGGAAAGAGGCTAAAAATAGTATCATCCTCTTGGGCGTGCGCCATAATGAAAGGAGACACTTCTCCTACTCGCATTGGAAATCCTTGTGCTTTATGGAGTTTGGATTTGATTCAAATATGGAGAGTTCTTTTTCTAGTACCAAAAAGAGTTTGATTTCAGCTAGGACTTCTTACCTATTTAAAAAGGAGAGTGGAGAAGAGAGAAAGCAATTAATTGTTGGGCTAGGCATGGAGAAGACCTCCCTTGGGCATCCCCACCTATTGGCATGTTCCCTTGGGCATCTCCCTCCTTTTAGGCATCCTCCCTCCTTGCATGGTAGTGTGTGGGCTACTCTAAAGCCTTGAGCTTAGATCTTAAGGGTGCTTCTTCTTTTTCTCTTAAGAAGATCTTCATCCCTTTGTTCTACAATGTTTGGCATGTATACAAAATAGAGGATCTGCACATCTGGATCTTGCGAAGCATATTGATCGAGGAACTTCTTCAAGCTTGATCCTTTTCCACTGTGAATCAAGGTAAGAATTTTTTAATATTATAAAAAATTTAATTACTAATCTATTCTATTTTTCTAGCATTCGATGTGATCAGATGAAATTTTTTCTTCAACTGGTATTAGAGCCAGGCCTGTATGTCATGATCGCATAGTCAAATTTTGGGATATTTTTGATTTTTTCTTATTTGGTTTTGAATCAAAATTTTTAATGTGATTAAACCTTAGTCTTTTCTGATTTTTTGGTATACTTTTTATCTAATTTTGACCAGAGTATCTAACTAAAATCAGCCCCTGAATCCGGACTGCTGAAAATCTATTTTACCAAAAATTTTCTGTGTAGATTTTTATGCTGATTTAATATCTGATTATGCATGGATTTAAATCTATTTTGATAGATTTTTTATGATATAACTTAATAAGAGAATTGATGTTTGAATCAAGCTCAGATCTAAATTTGTTTGATATAGTTTCATATCTGATTTTAGCATGATATCTATGCATGTTTGATCACATCTCTAATCAAAATTATTTTATGCAATCATACATATATTTAGAATAGATTTCTATATTATTTTAGTTCTAAATTAATTATTTTATATGCTATATAAATTTAGTTTAAGATTTAAAATAATGTATCTGATGCGTTGATCTAATAGAATTAGATGTATAACATACATGATATGATCATATTCATGTGCATGCCTAGTTCGTTTGATAATTAACATGGTGATATAATTAGTTTTTGAAATTAGATTTCATATTTTAATAGCCCAATACTTGAATTAAGAAGATCATCAAGTCGTCCGGCCATAAGAGCAAGTAGGGTTTAAAGATCCTCTCTTTCTATTCGATGGGGTACTCTTATGACATGTAGGGGTGCTATCGTGATCAAGTCTCATAATGAAGAATAGCAAAATAGATTTTAAAATTATTTTAATCATAAATAAATTTAGATTAGATCTAAAATAATTTATGATTAATTATAATTTTAAAAAAATAAATTTAGATATAAAATTAGATTTTATGATCTGAATTGTATGTTGCATATGACATAGAAATTTGAATTTTTGATGATACATATGATGTATACATGAAATTTGGATAAAATTGATATATGTTAATTATTAAATATAAAATTAAAAATTAGATTTTAATTTAAAACATACGGTATGCTTCACTTGAAATCTTAGTAGAATAGTTTTACAAACTGAAATACATGTTTCACGTATTTAATTTAGAATTAAGTTTTTAAAAAAAATTAGATTTGAGAATTGAAGATCTTAAGATACCTCATAAATTGATGGGTAGTAGGTTAGCATGAATCAGGTCATCTAATTAGGTTAAACCTAGGGTTAGAAATAAATAAAGATCAATTAGAGAAATTGATTATATCTAATTAAATATTGAATTAGATTAGATCATAATTTTTCTAGATCAACCTTAATAGTTGTAGCTTGATCAAGTCTATATTTTTGACCATACCAAGTGGACCATGATCATGACTCAAGAGTTTAGCCTGAGTCCTTTGACTGATTGAATTGAAACTAATCGATTAATTGATATCTAAGGTAAGTTTGGCAATATAACAAGGCAATTCGATCGATGATTTTTAATTAGTAGTCCACTTATCTGATCATTTCGATGATGTCTAAGGCAAGCCTAGGCAGACCCTCCCATTGATCTCACTTATCTAGCCAATTCGGTAGATCATATTTTGATTAGGTCACTAATTGATTCGAGTTGACCTATGCTATTAAGATAAATCGTGTGATCGATTTAGGTGTCTCTAGACTAGCTTGTATCAAGTTTTCTTCAGACTTGATGAATTCAATGGGATGACTTAGGACTCATAAGTCAATCTCTTCTCTTATTCTCAAATCATTAAATTAAATCTTCTAAATTATTAGGTCTATAAAATGATACAGTTATAGAGATAACTAGTTTATAGCTTTTCATTAAGGTACATAATAATGCGTCCAATATTCTAAATAGATATTGGAGGCACCACATGCCTGGTGTTTATTGAGTATTGAAATTATTATTTATCATATGGCTACCTTATTGTGCCCTTTAATTAATGGTCTGGTTGGTTGAGCCATACTCGAGCCTGGGCATTTGTTTATTGGATGCACTTGGTGTAGTCATGTTAATGGTTGGATCGAACTAGAATTTTCAGTAGAGGCACTACATGCCTGCTGAAGAGATACTTGAGGCAAAATCTAGTTGCTAGAAATTATTTGGTAAAATAATTGATTAAGAACCTATCCATGGATGCACTAAGATTGATCGAGCTACACTCGCATCCGAATGCAGTCTGTATGGATTTAAGTACCCACTGAGGGATAAATATAATTTCTCAAATTGGAGGTAGAGGTTACCAATTTGAATAAAATGTGGAAGGACTTTTAGACTAAAATCTATATCTTTAAGATTTAAATAATTCATATACTAATAGACTTTTGATTTTTTTGTTTTTAGCTATGGCTAATATATTATCGCTTCAATCACTATTGGACAGCGACAAGCATATCGAACTAAATTTTAATAGCTGGAATCGAAAGCTAAAGATCATCTTGGATTATAAAAGGATCCTGTATGTACTTACAGATCCCATATCCGAAGAATCTACTGTCAACGCACCCCGTGCTGTGAGAGACACTTATGTGAAGTGGTTCAATGTCCACATGATAGTACATTGCATCGTGAGGGCAGCTATGAACAATGAACTTAGCCGTAAGTTCGAGGATGCACAATCTGAGGAGATAATTCAATTATTAAATGAGTTCTTCAGTATCCCTGAGGATGCTGAGAGATATAAAATCTCCTACACTGTGTTCAATGTCCATGTGTGAGAAGGGACGTCGATCACCAATCATGTATTATATATAATTAAGCAGATTGAATGCTTAAGCAAATTTAATTTTTTATTGCATGAATAGTTGGGAAAAGATGTTATCCTTAACTCACTACTGAAATCCTACCTACTCTTCCTGAGTCATTATAGAATGACCAAGCCTGCTGTGAACTACCATGATTTGCTAGGGTTACTGCAGACATTCGAGAAGGATCATTAGCTCTAGAAGGAGCCGATGCATATTGTGGGAGGATCATTTGCAGGTCATCATTCCTCCAAGAGAAGAAAGAAGAAAAAAGGTGCAAAAGGTTCATGCCACCGATCCAAAGTCAAAGCAGAGCAAAATATCAAAAGTCGATAAGAGCTAGACAAAATGCTTCTTTTGTAAGAAGCTGAATCATTAGAAGTGGAACTATCCTACTTATATAGCTTTTCTTGATCCAAATAGGCCAAAGAAAAAGAGAAGTAAGCAATCTATTGCTTCACAAGGTACTTATATGATAACTCCTTGTAATTTCTCTATCTGTGATATTATACCTAGGTATTGGATTTTGAAAGTCCAATTAATATTTGTAATTCATTGCAGGGACTACGGTTAGTAGAAAGTTTAGAGAAGACGAGCGGTTCCTGAATATTAGAGATGAAAGTCTTGTTTCAGTTCTAGATTTAGAAACTATGCAGTTTGTTTTCAAGTCTAGTAGTATCATGTTAGATGAGTATCATTATTGTCCTTCTTTTATGATGAATGTCATCTTTGTAGGCCTTTTGGCTACACTTGATTTTAAATTTTTAATAAAAGATGATTTTTGTGATATTATTATGAATGATACTAAAATCATGCAAGGACAATTGAAACATGGTATATACTTACTATCACAGTCTGTTGATGTAATGTACACATCGAACAAACATCCTAGGATAGATAATGTCAGTGATTCTTACCTTTGGCATAGTAGGCTGGGTCATATGAATAAGAATAGGATAGACAGGTTAATCAAAGAGGGTGTCTTTGAAATTAATGATTGCAAATCATTACTGACCTGTGAATCCTATCTTCTTGATAAGATGACCAAAATAACTTTTAAGAAAAAAGATGAGCGAACCAGTGATGTTCTAGGTCTAGTACATAGTGATGTATGTGGATCTATGAACACAAGAGCTAGAGGAGGATACTATTACTTCATTATATTTACTAACGATCTATCAAGATATGGGTACATCTACCTTATGAAGTATAGATCCAAATTATTTGAAATGTTCAAACAATTTTATAGTGAAGTAAAAAAATAGACTAAAAGGAGTATTAAAACTCTTCGATCAAATTGAAGAGGTAGATACCTAATCAATGATTTTCTGACATATCTAGAAGAGAATAAAATTCTCTCACAATGGACCCCTTTTGGAACACCACAATATAATGGGGTGATAGAAAGAAGAAATTCAACACTATCAGACATAGTTTGGTCCATGATGTCTTTAGTGACTCTGTCAATCTTCTCTTAGGGATATGCTCTTGAAACTACCTGCTACATACTTAATAAGGTCCTGAGTAAGTCTGTAAATAAAACACCATATGAGAGATGGTTAGGACATAAGCCATGCTCTCACACCTTAGGCTTTGGAGATGTTCGATTTATATTAAGCATTTAAAAAAGGACAAGCTTGGATCTAGATCCAATAAATGCTTGTTTGTAGGATGTCCAAAGAAAATTAAAGGATACTACTTCTACCTCATTGAAGAATAAAAGATGTTCGTCAGCAATAGGATAGTCTTTTTAGAAAAAAAATTTTTGAAGGAACTAATGTCATTAAAATTGAACTTAGTGATATTCGTGAGGTAGAAATACCAGTACGTATAAAATCATATTTGATTGGAGAATCAAATCCAAAGTTTGTAGAGATGCCATTAGGGAGATCTAGTAGAGTACCATATCAATCGAATATATACTATGATTTCTTGATCTGGGATGGTGATCCTGTCAAACTAGATGAGAACGATGAGGATCTGATCACCTACATGGATGCTTTACAAAGATTCGACTTCTAGAAATGGCTTGAAGCCATGAAATTTGAGATGGAGTCTATGGAGATCAATGGCGTACGAATACTAGTTGATCCATCCAAAGGGATTAAATCCATAGGGTGCAAATGGATTTTCAAAAGAAAAAGAGGAGTGAATGGGAAGGTGGGACTTATAAAGACCATATAGTTGTTAAGGGATACCGTCAATATTATGGTATTGACTATGACAAGATATTCTCTCCTGTGACAATGCTCAAATCCATCCAGATCATGCTTCCGATAGTGGCACACTCAGATTTTGAGATTTGACAAATAGATGTCAAAACTATTTTTCTTAATGGAGAGTTGAAAGAAGAAGTGTATATAATATAACTTGAAGGATTCACATCCTCAGATGAATCTAAAGTATGCAAGCAAAATAGGTTCATCTATGGACTAAAGCAAGCATTTAGGAGTTGAAACATACATTTTGATATAATCAAAACGTATGACTTTCACCAGCTCCATAAGGAGATGATAAATGTAGTGAGAGGATCTTCTTCGGATGGGCGTCATCCCTTTAAGAAAGGAAAGAAAAAAAAAATAAAAAGGTGTAAAGTGCTAGGAGTCAAACCCAGAAGTCCAAGTCCAAGGCCGACCAATGTCAGGCAGAGTGCTTCTATTATAGGAAGTAAGGTCATTGAAAGATGAATTGTCTTCAATACATAGCTTCCCTTGATCCAAACAGGTCAAAAAAGAAAAAGCAATTAGTTGCTCGACAAGGTAATTATATGATAACGTCTTGTAACTTCTCAGTTTTTGTTACAATAACCTGGGTATTGGATATTGATAGTCCTATCAACATTTGCAATTCGTTGCAGGGACTTCAGATTAGTAGGAGATTTGAAGAGGGTGAGAGATTTCTGAACTTTGAAGATGGAAGATCAATTTCAGTTCTAGCTTTAAGAATTATCAAGCTTGTATTCGATTTTCATTCTATTATTCTTATTGATTATCATTTTTATCATAGTTTCTTATTGAATGTAATTTCCATAGACCTTTTGGCCAAAGCAAATTATGAGATTTCAATAAAAAAAAAATTGTGATATCATTTTGAATGGTATTACTATGATGTATGGACAGTTGAACAATAGTTTTATATTGTATCATGACCTAATGTAATGTACACATAGAATAAACATCCTAGAATAATTGATGTCATGAATGCCTATCTTTGGCATTGTAGGCTAGGTCATATTAACAAGAACAGGATGAATAGGTTAGCTCAAGAGAGAATTCTTGATGACAATGATTATAAATTGTTACCTACATGTGAGTCTTGTTTACTTGGAAAAATGATCAAGTCACCTTTTATTAAAAAAGGTGAACGAGCTAGTGATATTCTGAGTTTTGTACATGTTGATGTATGTGGACCGATAAGTACTAGTGCCAGAGGAGGGTGCCACTATTTCATTATGTTCACAGATGATCTATCTAGATATGGGTACGCTTACTTGATAAAATATAAATCTGAATCATTTGAAATGTTCAAATAATTTCGTAATAAGATAGAGAATCAAATTAGGAAGAATATTAAAACTTTTCGATTTGATCGAGGAGGTGAATATCTTTCTAGTAAATTTTTGATATATCTAGAGGAGAATGAGATTCTCTCACAATGGACATCTCTTGGAACGCCATAGCACAATGGTGTGTCGAAAAAGAGAAATTGATAAGTGATATATTTTTATATTTATTTTAGATATTTTTGATAATTTATGGTGCTAACATCTTCTTAAAAAATCTAATTTCATAAATAAATTGAATTTTCTTATAAAATAGATAATTTTAGAAAAATATAAAATTAGAGCATATTTATACAAAATAGATGTTGATTTACTTGAGAATTTAAGCATCAAAATAATAAAAAATTATTAAAAAATTTAATATATATTTTTTTTAATTTTTTAGGCAAAAATTAGAGCCAAAATTGAGCCAAAATATCTTAAAAAATAAAATTTATAGGCTTCAGTGCACGATGGACTGGCCGCTCGATCCGCAGAAGCAATGGCACGATCCATGAAATAGTTTCGTGATGTTTTGGCATGGTCTATAGGTGGGCGAAAGGTCATAGGCAGATCCTTGTTATAGTTTTACTTTTATTTTATTTTATTATTATTTTTTAAATTTTTTATACTTGAATTTTAATTTTAATTAATGTAAAATTTATTTTTTTGCACTTTAAATTTTTATCTTTTATTTTTTTGTAATTAGATACTAGGATCTAGTTAGTAGATCTTAGTACCAATTTATTTTATACTTTTTAAATTTTTATTATTTATTTTATTACAAGTAGAAGCTAGGATCTAAATAGTAGATTTTAGTATCCAATTTATTTTTCATACTTTTAATTTTTACTTTTTGACTTAAATTATTTTTCTTCAAAATTTTATTTTTTTTACAAAATTAAAGATTTCAAATCAAAATTTCATCTTCTCTGTGGGTTCGATCCGACTCACTATTTTTTATATATTTTTAATTTTTATTAAAATTAAAATTAGATTGATAATCATGGTATCCTAACAACAACATCGCAATCATATCAATTTTTAGCACCGTTGCTGAAGAAGGCAATAATTTTAATGTTTGATTTCTTTGATTTTCTTATAAATATAGCTTACTAAATTTTTTAATTTTTTTTGCAAAAGAAAAGAGAAAAATTTTAAAAAAAAGATAGAAAGCTTCCACTTTTGCTTGGTGAGATCAATCATAACCCTAACCCTAACTATTTTTTTTAGTATTAATTGCTATTTTTTCTCAAATTAACCTAAAATTTACCCATATAAACCTAATAAAAATTGTATGACAAGAGTAGAAACTTAATTGTTAGAAGCATTCTTCATCTTAGATTTTCTTTTCGTGATCGCAGGAGACAAGGTAAGCTTTTAAGTTTGATTAATTTTATGCATCTAATTTAGTTGCATAGAACCCCTTGTTTGAAATTGGTTGTGCATATTCATCTCAAATTAATTTAAGGGCAACACCTATAACAAGATAAGATGAAGATTTTATCATCCTTTCTTAACCCAAAAACAATGAACCAGCATGCTAACTAAAATCAAGTAGACATTGACCCCTAGGATCAACTGAGTTCAGTTTGAGTATTGTGGTGAAGTCAAGTACAAAGTAAGTTTAGACTTACATTTGAAACTGGTGTCTAAGATAAGAGATTACAAAGGCTCAGCCTAAGTGGACTTGTGGTTATTTAATTGGTTCCGTTAGCTTACCTGGCCAATTCAATTGGTGTCTAAGACAAGCAATGTGGGGACCCCCATGACTCCACCTCTTACCTGGCTAGTTGAAGGAAGTGAGAACAAACCGAATTTGCATTTAGACTAAGCCACTCTATATCGAACTATTAGATCTAAGAAATCCATAGGTTTCTAGTTTTAATTATCTGCTAATTTGATTACAATTAACACTCAACCATAACTAATTCTTCTCATTTTTCGTCTTTAGGTCTACAGCTTTCTTAAGGATCTCATCTTTAGAACTTCTCTCCTTCTTTCTCTTCTCTTTTCTTTCTCCTTCTTCTTTAAAAAAAAAACTCAATCACATATTAGGGTTTGCACTGGTACATGCATGATATAATTTTTTTATTCTGACCTAGTTGAACCCAATTTTGAAATTGAACGGCTGATCCATATTACACCTGATAATAAAATGACTGAAAATCCTGAAAACCACTTAGGTAGATGAAGAAATATTTTATTCCTTCCACCTATAACCCATCGATGTTTCCATCATTCTATGAGATCAAATATTCAGATTCTAATCCTAAGGCCTATTTGAACCTGATAGTCCAATAATTAGATAAAATCGATCTTCTTATAGATAAATTTCTAGCCCTAGATCAACAATCTCTTGTGCAATACACACCACCTCTCAATTATCAGGATATTTATTCTATCTGTGCTAGCCCAGCCCATCATGTGAGTGAATGTTCCATGACTTCACAGTTTTCACCTTTCATCCTAGAATAAGTTCAAGCTGCTCAAGGTTGCTCCAATCTTGTCAATGACCCATTCTTAAACACATATAATTCAGGTTGAAAGGATCACCTTGATTTTTCTTAGAGATCCCAACAAACTCAAGCTCAGATCCAAATTTTTTTTATACAAAACTTTCAGAATAGGCCCCAATACCAGAATTATGCCTATAATAGAGGTCATCCTAGTCAACCTACCCAGCCATCCTATTATAATCAGCCATTATACCCACCTCTTCAACAGACCAATCTAGCCAATGATAGATTCAACCAACTCCAACAAATAATTATAATCCAACAACAATCCCTCATCAGGCTAGAAGTACAAATAGGTCAATTAGCTGAGTCTATCATAAGGAGAGAACTAGGTCAATTATCAAACCAACCAATGTCAAATTTCAAAAATGATCCACCCATCCACCAACCACCTGGACCTAGTCATCAATCCAATGTCCCACTTAAGAATTTTTAATTTGAAAATGATAAAGTAATCTCTGAGCTTAGAAGTGATAGGATTCTTAAGGACCCATACCAAGACTAGCTGAAAGAGGCTAGTACTGATGCTAGCCAAAAAAAGAATTTATAAAAGGATATTAGTACTGAGACTAACCCAATAGAAGAATTTGAGTCCAATACTGATACTGATCTAAGTGATAAAGAGAAGAGAGCGAATGAGTTATTCGAGATATATTCACCAAGAGTCTCATTTTCTTCAGTCTTAGAAGCCGGTTGTTCCACTTTAGAATCACCTCCTCCAGAACTAAAGTCATCTTTGATCACATCTAAGTATGCATATTTAAAATCAAGTGATACCTTTTCAGCACTTATTACTTTAAACTCAACTTCTAACATAAAAACTCAATTCATGAGTATTTTAGAAGAACAAATAAAAGAAATTCTCAACAAACAAAGGTCTGTAAATGAATTTGAAAATTATCTTCATAAAATTAAGAACAGGGATGTGAACTACTTTTTGAAGATTGATAATTAAATATTAAAATTTATTGTAGGCCATCTTCTTGAGATTAGCAATCTAAAATCATTAAAATTTATCAATCCAATATTTGATATGGGGTAAGTGAAAGAATCGACATGGTCTGGCTGAAGATGGTAAACTTAGTACTTTCTGAGAGACAATCCAGTTCTAATTTTTAGCTTTTGCTTCCTTTTACATTTTGTTTAGGTAATTGAGTCTTGCTTCATGTCTTTTGTAGAAATTTGAAGACAATATTGGCTAAGTTGGAGGGAGAACCAATTTTGAAAAGACTTCTAGATCAGATGATATCTCTCCTTTTTCTTCCTCTTTGCATGCACCCTTCATTTTTCTTACTCCATTGAGGATAATACCGATTAAGTTGGGGTGGAGAATAAAATTTTTTAAAATTTTTGAAGTCCTCAAGTAAGTTAATATTTAGTATTTAAGCACCTGATTATACTTAAGAATCAAGTTAAACTAAGCATTTTAAAAAAAAATATGATGTACAGACTAGAGAGTTTATGAGGTATTGAGAAATAAAGTATTAAGAAAACCCAATAAAGAGTTAAGTTTAAAACTTAAACAGTTTTCTTTGAGTATTTCTAAATATTTCTATCAGCATCAAACAAGAGTTTACTTCCTATGGGCTTGTGTAGGATAACTATAAGTTTCTTCATATATATATATATATATAAATAGAAGAGTTTTCAAGTACTTCATGCTGAGTAATTGGGCCACTTTGCCTAAGCAAGTATTAAGTTTCGCATTAAAAGATATGAAGGACAAAGAAGCTTGTTGTAAAGCTAGTTTTAACTCGTAGCCTGTTTGATTCGAGCAAGTAAGTCTAAGGGGTATTCCATATCTAGTGCCTTAAAACTAACTTGTTCGGGAGTCATTGACTAAAAACTCACTACATGGATCAAACAAAAAGCTTAAGGGGTTAAGATATTCAATAGCGGTACAATGTTAGAAAAAAAAGACCAAAGTTTAAATATTGATCTCTCATCGAGTAACTGTACCCCTTCACCTAAGTAAGCATTGTGGTTCACGTCAAAAAAGGACAATGTGAAGATATTTTTTTAAAAAATGAAGGACGGAAGTAACAATATACTTATTCATATGAAGGTTAATGATTTGGAGATAAAGGTAGGAATAATTTAGAAAAGGTTCTGAAAAAAGTTTAGTATTCTTAGTTTAACTCTTATATTGATTAGTATTAATACCCCAATGACATACATCAATCATGCTCTACTGGACATCAGTGGCCCTTTTAAAAATTATTTGATGAAATTTAAAATTTTAAGTTAAATGATACTTAATTTTAAATTCTTTTTTTTACTCGAGGACGAGCAAAGATCAAGTTGGAAGATGTGATAAGTGGTATATTTTTATATTTATTTTAGATATTTTTGATAATTTATGGTGCTAACATCTTCTTAAAAAATCTAATTTCATAAATAAATTAAATTTTCTTATAAAAATAGATAATTTTAGAAAAATATGAAATTAGAACATATTTATAAAAAATAGATGTTGATTTAATTGAAAATTTAAGCACCAAAATAATAAAAAATTATTAAAAAATTTAATACATATTTTTTTTAATTTTTTAGATAAAAATTAGAGTCAAAATTGAGTCAAAATATCCTAAAAAATAAAATTTATAGGCTTTGGTACACGATGGACCCGTCGCTTAGTCCACAGAAGTGATGGCATGGTCTATGAAACAGTTTCGCAGTGTTTTGGCACGATCTACAGGCAGGCAAAAAGTTATTTGCATGATCTGATGGCTTATATCAATTCAAAACCAGATCTGATGGTCCACATTCATTACTGGTTGAAAGAAGGATTTTTGGGTGTGATCTGATGGCTAAAATTAGATCTGGAGTGTGATCCAACGGTTGACGTCATTCCCGACTTTGAATAAGATTTTTGAGCACTGATCAATGACCCAAATCAAATATGAAGCATGATCCAATGGTTGAGAATGTCTCCGACTATGATAAGAATTTAAACAACTCTTTTCTAGACTGATCTGAGCGATCCATTAAAGATCTAATGGCTAGAATTAAATTATCGAGTACAATATAATTTCTAAGAGTTTTGGGACTCCTTTTGCTACCAAAAAAAAGTGAAAAATTCACTTATAAATAGGAGGTCCAGGAATAAGAGTAAAAAAAAAAATATTAGAAAGTTAAGAAAAAAATAAAAAAAAATTAGATAGATTTAGAGACCCAAGGGGAAGAAGAAGAGAAGCCAGTTTGCTCTACGGAGTACGAAGGGAGAAGGAGAGGTCATCAACCATCTTTCTGACGAGACTGGACTGATCAACTTTAGATCTTTGTTATTATTTTATTTTATTATTTTTTAAATTTTTGATATTTAAATTTAAATTTTAATAAATATAAAATTTATTTTCTTGCACTTTAAATTCTTATCTTTTATTTTTTACAATTAGATGTTAGGATCTAATTAGTAGATCTTAGTATCAATTTATTTTATGCACTTTAAATTTTTATTATTTATTTTTATTGTAAGTAGATACTAGGATCTAAATAGTAGATCTTAGTACTGAATTAATTTTTTATACTTTTAATTTTTATTTTTTGACTTAAATTATTTTTTTCAAAAGTTTATTTTTTTCTAAAATCAAAGATTTCAAATCAAAATTTTATTTTTTCTATGGATTCGACCTGATTCACTACTTTCTACATATTTTTAATTTTTATTGAAGTCAAAATTAGATTGATAATCATGGTGTCCTAACGACAACATTACGATCATATCAGAAATCAAACCTTATTCGATATGGTTCAATCCATGATGGGCTTTTCTAATCTACCGATCTCTTTTTTGGGATATGCACTCGAGTCGGCTTACTATGTGCAAATAGGGTTCCTAGTAAATCTATGAGTAAAACACTACATAAAATATGGATGTGACGTAAGCCAGTGCTATCTCACCTTAGGGTTTGGAGGTGTTCGACTTATGTCAAATATTTGAAAATAGACAAACTCGGAGTCAGATCTGATAAATATATTTTTATAGGGTATCTCAAAGAAACAAAGGGGTATTATTTCTATCTTATTGATGAACAAAAAGTTTTTATCAGCCTTAGGACAGTCTTTTTGAAAAAAAAAATTAAAGAAGGAATTAATACCTCTAAGGTTGAACTTGATGAAGTTCAACAGATAGAACTGACACAATCTAATAAACCCACAGAATCGAATTTGATGATGTCAAACCCAAAACCTATTATGGAAGCACCATTAAGGAGATCTGATAGAGTATTGTGTCAATCGGATAGATACTATGATTTTTTGGTCCGAAATGGGGATCTTGTTGAACTTGATGAGAACAATGAGGATTCGATCACCTATATAGATACAATGCATAGGTCCGACTCTAATAGATGGCTTGAAACCATGAAGTCTGGAATGGAGTTCATGAAGGTCAATGATGTGTGAACATTAGTTGACCCATCTTGAGGGGTTAAACCCATAAGGTGTAAATAGATCTTTAAAAGAAAGAGGGGCATAGACGGGAAGGTGGAGACCTATAAAGCCTATTTGGTTGTCAAGGGTTATCGTCAGCATTATGGTATTAACTATAACGAGATATTTTCTCCTGTGGCAATGCTCAAATTCATTCGAATTATGCTTGCGATAGCAGCACATATAGACTATAAAATCTGATAAATAGCTATGAAAATAGCTTTTCTAGATGGAGAGCTGAAAAAAAAAATATATATGATACAGCCTGAAGGTTTCACATCTACAGTGAGTCTAAAGTGTGCAAGCTTTAGAAATCCATCTATAAATTGAAGCAGGCATCTAGGAGTTGGAACATATATTTTGATAAGATTATCAAAATGTATGGCTTCATTAGAAATAGAGAAGAATCCTACATTTACAAGTGGGTGAACAACTCTATGGTTATATTTCTTGTTTTATATGTAGATGACATTCTTTTAATTAAAAATGATATCCCTATATTACAAAAAATAAAGATTTGGTTATCATCTCAGTTCTCTATGAAGGACTTAGGAGAAGCATCCTACATCTTTGGGATGAAGATCTAAGAGAAAGATCAAAAAGATTGCTCGGATTGTCTCAGTTCATGTACATAAACACTGTGCTGAAGTGGTTCAGTATGGAGAATTCTAAAAAAGACTATCTTCTGATAAGCCATGAAATTTCTCTCTCGAAGAGGGATTGTCCGACAACTTCTCAAGAGATGGAGCATATGGATCAGATAACATATGCTTCAGCAGTGTGTTCTATAATATACATCATGACATGTGCAAAATCAGATGTGGCATACTCAATAGGATAGTGAGTAGATAACAGTCTGATCCAGAAGAAAACCACTAGAAGGTCATAAAGACCATCCTTAAATATTTGAGAAATACTAAAGACCAGTGGCTTGTTTATGGAGAAACTGACTTGAAATTAGTAGGGTTCACTAACTTCAACTTTCAATCAAATCATGACAATAGCAAGAGTGTGTCAGAATATATTTTTATCCTGAATGGTAGAGCAATCTACTAGAAAAGTTTCAAGCAGCATACCGTGGCAGATTCTATTTGTGAGGCAGAGTTTATCATGACATCTGACACTGCAAAAGAAGCTGTGTGGCTATAAAAGTTCATCGATGAGCTCAGAGTGGCACCCTCCATTGATGGCCCTATCCTGTTATACTACGATAATACTAGAGCCATTGCTCAAGCCAAGGAGTCGAAGTTCCATCAGCACACCAAGCATATTCTGCACCGCTACCATCTTATCTGGAAGATCATGGATCAAGGTGACGTCTACCTTCAGATGATCGATGGAAAGGAGAACCTAACCGATCTATTCACTAAAGCTCTCAAAATCAAGGAGTTCAATATTCACAAGTCGAAGATGGATATACGATACTATACCGATTGGTTTCAGTCTAAGTGAGAGTTGCTGAAAATTGTATTCCAAAATCAATCGTCAGTCTGTTGATGATTGTGCTCATATTTATAAATTATACATAAATTTTTATTAATAAATATTATTTGACTTTTTCATCATATTTTGTCCATCCTTTTTGAACACCTGTGTTGTGATGAAGTTCTTAAGATAATGTTTAATAGACAAGGAGGATTTATCATTTAGTCCTTAAAATATATTTGCAACTAAATGATATACTGTTAATAGAATGATAATGATATCAAGTATATGTCGTTGTGTGCCATATGGATTGGTTGTCCTCTTAACCAAAAAGTGTGGAGACACTAGTATGGCATGTAGGTGGAATGTAGGTATACATTCTGTTGGGAATAGTACCCCAAAGCCAATCATCAGTCTGTTGACGGTTGTGCTCATTTTTGTATTTGTATATGAATTATGAATTAATAAAAATTATTTTGGCATTTTTCATCATAAAATATTTCATCTTCTAATGAACTCCTATGTTGTGGTGAAGACCTTAGGACTATTTAGACTCAACAAAGGAGGATTTGTCATTTAGTCCTTAAATCTGTTCCCGACCAAATGATACGTTGTTACCAAAGACGACAACGTTTATCAAGCATAGATCATTGTGTGCCATATAGGTTGGTTGTCTTCTTAACCAATGAGTGTGGAGACACTGGTATGGCATACAGGTGAGATGTAAGGGTACATCTGCACTGAACATGACCGACTTCGAAGCTATTTCTGCTGTCAAGATTTGCTTCGATGGAATATGGGTATAAAAATCCCTCCGACCTAAGACCACCACGGTGACTTGCAAGCAACTCACTGCACTTAGGCACTGGACTACCTGAATTTTTAATTCAGTGACGGAAGGCTGCTGGGTGTAGTCAAGTACTTGACTTATCGGTGCGTGTGTCAAGATGGGATTGACCACTCCAGTTTAGGAGCTGTGTACAGTCATATTTCAATTTAGCAAAACCTTGGCCAGGGTAGTCCTTGTTAGGAGTCACAGGACTGTTTGAGTTGAGCATGATTCGGATGATCTGATCAGGGTTGACAGTTTAATCCTGAGTCATCCTAAACACAGGGGTCAAAAGGATGAATTATACAGTAACCTTATTCATGTAGGTTCTGAGTATTGCGATTGTGACTCTTCGACCTATCTGGATGTCGGGTACCATTGCTAGATGGTCACTTCGATTAGTACAGGAATTGGTTCCTGTGCTACCGACTTAGGTTCGAACCTGTGGGGTCACACACATTAGAGGGTCTTATCTGATCTGATGGCTGATATAGAATTCTACATGTTTGGGACTCAGTGATCGAGAATCAGGATTCTCTGATCATGAGTTCCACACATTATGGGTACTGGGGTCAAGAGTCCCACTGGTTGGGACTTTTCGATCAGGGTTACATATTGATGAATTCTGATGTCCGTTTGCTTATCGAATTTGGACTCAGTATTTATGAGAGATTTAATTAGTGATTTGATCACTAATTAACTCAATTTGATTGAGTAATTATTTTTGGATCAAGTCCAATTGAATTGGATTCAGTTTGGTTTGACCCGATTAGGTTAAGAGTTGACCTAATCATCGAGATGGTTTGATCCCTGATTTGATCAGGGGTTGGACTTAGTCAATTCCTGATTTGATTAGGATTTTATTGAGCCTAATTAAGCCTAATTAAGTTGGGTTTAAATTATTCTAATTGGATCTAACTTATTTGGTTCAATTAGGTTGGTTTAAATAATTAAACCACCTTGACCCAATCTCCATGCGCCACCTCACTTCCATTGCACCCATTTGAATTCATGAGAAGAAACTTCTCATGAATTTTTTTCTCATGCCAAGCCCTCTCCACACCCCACTTTAATGTGCCAAATGAATGGATAAGGATGATTGGTTGGCCATTCAAATTCAAAATAAAGTTTGAATTTGAATGGGCAATCAATCTTTGCACCTTATCCCTTTTTTTACGCCCCATTTATTACATGAGAAAATATTTCTCATGAAATCACTCCATGCACAATTTAAGCCATGCCTCACACTTTTAGTGGATAAGGGATGAGTTGGTGTCCATTTGAATTCAAAATTTGATTTGAATTCAAATGTGCAATTACTCATCTTTATCCTTTCTTTTGGATAAGACGTTTGATGTTGTTATAAAAGGAGGAGAAGAGTGGGGCGTGCAAGAAGAATATTTTTGGAGAAAAATTTTGGGGCGTGAGAAGTCTTGTGCATGAGAAGGAAGTCCATATCCTTTCAAGAGAAAAAGAAAGAAAAGTGGGTGCAAGGTTTCCGGTGAGTTCCCTAGAGTTTTAGCCTGGGGTTCGGAAAGTGAGAAAGTGAGCTACGAGTATCGTGAGCCCACAAAATCTTAGGGAGATCTTCAACATCCTCTCAAGCATGTCGTTGATGATCCAGAGCATCTTAAGAATTGATAGACATCGATCGAAGGAGTTCGATCAGCATCGACCGTCAAAAGGGTTTTACAACGAGCTAGCACTCGTGAGGAGTCGATCAGATCGAGAGCTTCGTGTGGATGATCCGTAGAGGCCAGACACGCTATGTGGCTGCATCATGACGATCAGAATCTCCCGACAGTGATTTGATTGCAGTGATCTAGTACCCGCACAAAGGTATTATGTTCTGAACACATTACAATAAAGTGTTTATTGTTCAAATTCGAATTTCAAATTTAAATGCATGCATGCTATATATCATATTTAGATCCTAATGTAGGATAAATTTATATTAATTAATTAGATTAATTAATATTTTTCCACTGTAAAATCATGATTTTGAAAAGTTTTAAAATTACCATTTTACCCCTGCACTGAATTTCCCCACAAATGGTATCAGAGTGGGTTCTTAGATATGATATATATATTTGCATGCATAGATTAAGTTGTAATCTAAATGTTTAAATTTGAAATTTGAAATTTGAATTTTGAAAGTTGTTCAAAATTTAAAATTCAAAAATTTAAAATTTAAATTTTGAAAGTTGTTCGAAATTCAAAATTCAAAAAATTTAAAATTCAAAATTTAAAATTTGAAATTTAAAATTTAAAATTCAAAATTCAAAAATTTGAAATTCAAAATTTGAAATTTAAAATTTGGTTGAAATTTCAAATTTGAAATTCAAATTTTAAAATTTGAAATTTGAAATTTAAAATTTGAAATTCAAAAATTTGAAATTTGAAATTTGTTTGAAATTTAAAATTCAAAATTTAAAATTTAAAATTTAAAAATTTAAATTTTAAAATTGGTATATTTAGATATACTTGATCCAAGTAGCAAGTAATCGAATTGGGTTGGTTGCCATGACCATCCGGTCATAGGAGAAAAGCAGGGTTTAAAGGCCTTCTCCTCCCATTCGATGGGGTCTCCTATGGTGGTAGGGGTGCCGCTGTAATTATATCCCATGCAGATGAAGCAGCGAAAGGAATTAATTGTAAAGGTTCAATTATAAAATTTATCATGAATGTGTTAGATTAGATCTAAAGGAATATTCATGATTTATTTTGATTGAGTTATTTTCTGTTATGTAATTAGCAATAGGATTGCTATTTATGAAATGTGCTGATCTATTTATGAAATGAGTCAACATATTTGGTGAACAGAAAATAAAACCTTTCAAATTTAAAAATTATTTTTAAAATATCAAACCCTGACCCATTAGCCCAAATACTTAATTAAAAGAATTAAGTGTTGTCTAGTAGGTCTAGAATTATGAATTAAGACCTAAGACAATTGCATAAACTTATGGGTCAATGGATTAGATGGATTAGGTCCATAATTGGGTTAGACCTAAGGTTAGCTTAAAGAAATGGACTAAATTAGAGTAATTGGTCAAATCTAATCAAAAGTTGAATTAGATTAGGTCAAGGATACTCTAGACTCAACTCCAATAGTTGTAGTTGAATGGGTCCATGTCTTTAACTAGACCAAGATGGACTTAATTCATGGCTACGGGATGGAACCCTATTTACTAAGTTGATTAAATTAAAATTAATGAACCGGTTGGTATCTAAGGTAAGTTTGGCAGTTTGACTAGTGGTTTTTAAGCGGGAGCTACTCGCAGTGATTCGATCTCTGACGAGTTAATGGCTTATCCCCACCACTGATCTCACTTACCTGGCCAACCTGGTGAATTAGGTTTTGATTAGATCACTTGATGATTAGGACTCACCCATGTCATTAGGTAAATCAGTTTGACTGATTTAGGTGCTCCTAATGCCAGCTTTAATTAAATCCTTTTTATTCTGACTTGGTGAAGTCAGTGGGAGGATTGAAATTGGTTGGATATTTTCTTCTCATCTATCCTTTAATAAAATCCTCAAAAATTATTAGGTCCCTAAAAATGATTAAGTTATATTGATAACTAAGTCATAGCCTCCCATTAAGTGAGTGATAATGAGTCCATTAGTTTAATAATCATTGGAGGCCCAAAGGCCTGGTGCTTATTGACTAATGGAATTATCATTCATAATATAATAATTTGGTTTGAATCTTTCTGATGGTGATCAGGTTGATCGGCCAAAGTCAGGCCTGATCATTTATTGGTCTGATTAACCAAATCAAATCATGTTAATGGTTGGACCTAACCAGATCTTTTCAGTGGAGGCCAAAGCCTACTGATTAGGTTCTGGGACAAAATTGATTACTAGAAGTTGTTTAAAGAAACAACTGGTTATGAACCTACCCATAGATGCACATGGGTTGACCAACCGATGTTGGGCTCATGTGTAGTCTGTGTGGATTTTAGTACCCTCTAAAGAATTAAAATAATTCCTCGAATTGGAGGTTGAGGCTACCAGTTCGTAAAAATACTGGGAGAAACTTTAGACTAAAGTCTAAGTCTTAGTATTTATAATTTATGTACTAATAGAGGTCTGATTTTCCTTTATGCAGCTATGGCCACTACCCTATCCCTCCGATCATTATTAGATAATGACAAGCTCATGGGACCTAATTTCGATAGCTGGTATCGATAATTAAAAATCATCCTTGAGCATGAGCGGATCCTTTATATAGTAACGGATCCGACACCTGAGGAGCCAGCCCCGAACGTTAGAGGGATGGTCTGAGACACTTATCAAAAGTGGTTCAACGATCGCACCATCATTCGGTGCATTATGCTGGTGGCAATGAATGATGAGTTCAACCGTAGGTTCGAGAATGCCCAGCCACAGGAGATACTTCAGATGTTGAACGACTACTCCTTTGGCATGCCTGACGATGTTGAAAGGCACAAAATTAGTTGTGCCATTTTTAATGCTTGGATGAGGGATGGAGCCTCAGTCACTGATCATGTACTGTACATGATCAAAATGATTGAGCGCCTAAGTAAACTGGGCTTTCCCTTACACGAGCAGCTCGGTAAGGATGCGATCCTTAATTCGTTGCCCAAGTCCTTCCTCCCCTTTCTTACTCATTTTCGGATGACAAAGCCTGCAGTAAACTACCACAGCTTGTTGGGGTTGCTGCAGAACTTTGAGAAGGATCACCAGCTCCATAAGGAGTCGGTAAATATTGTGGGAGGGTCTTCTTCTGGTCGTCGACCCTTTAAGAAAGGAAAGAAGAACAAGAAGAATAAGAAGGTGTAGCTGCATGCTGGGATGTCTGCACAAGGTCAGACCAAGAAGCGCAAGCCCGACCAGATCCAGGTGGAGTGCTTCTTTTGCAAGAAGCAGGGGCACTAGAAGAGGAACTATCCTCTATACATTGCCTCTCTGGATCCGAACAGGCCGAAGAAGAAGCAAGGTACTTATATGATAACACCTTGCAACTTTTCTATTTGTGATACTACTACTTGGGTATTGGATACCGGAAGCCCTTATCATATTTGCAATTCGATGCAGGGTCTGCAGGTCAGTAGAAGATTTGATGAAGGTGATAGATTCTTGAACGTTGGAGATGGAAGCAAAGTTTTAGTTTTAGCATTAGGAATTATGAACCTTGTAATCAATTCTCAAAATATAATTCTGAGTGAATGTCACTATTGTCCAAGCTTTTTATTAAATATTATTTCTGTAGGCCTTTTGGCCATGAACGGTTATCAATTTTTAATAAAAGAAAATGTTTGCAATATCATTTTGAATGGTGTTACAATGTTTGTTGGACAACTTAATAATGAAATTTACTTTCTATCACAACCTGTTAATGTGGTTCAAACCTCCGATAAATGCCCTAGAATAGATAATGTGTCAAAAGTCTACCTTTGGCACTGTAGGCTAGGTCATATCAATAAGAACAGAATAAACAGGTTGGCTCAAGAAGGAATTCTTAAAGTAGGTGATTGTGAATCACTTCCAACCTATGAGTCCTGTCTTCTTGGTAAAATGACCAAATCACCTTTTATTGGAAAAGGTGAGCGAGCCAACGAACTCTTGGGTCTGGTACATTCTAATGTATGTGGACCCATGAGCTCAAGTGCAAGAGGTGGATATTTCTACTTTATAACCTTCATAGACGACCTATCGAGATATGGGTATGTCTATTTAATGAAGCATAAGTCGGAGTCATTTGAAATGTTCAAACTATTCTGAAATGAGGTAGAAAAATAAACTGAAAAGTGTATTAAAACTCTTCGATTTGATCGAGGAGGTGAATACCTTTTCAATGATTTTCTGACATATCTTGGGGAGAATGGGATTCTCTTTCAGTGGACACCTCCTAGAACACCACAGCATAATGGTGTATCTGAAAGGAGGAATCGGACCTTGTTGGACATGGTTCGATCCATGATGGGGTTTGCTGGTCTGCCGATCTCCCTCTGGGGATATGCGCTCGAATCGGCTTGCTACCTTTTAAATAGAGTTTCGAGTAAGTCTGTAACCAAAACATCATATGAGATATGGATAGGACGTAAGCCAGTACTCTCGTACCTTAGGGTTTGAGGGTGTCCGGCTTATGTTAAACGTTTAATTATGGACAAGCTTGGACCTAGGTCTGATAAGTGTAATTTTATAGGGTACCCAAAAGAGATCAAAGGGTATTACTTCTACATAGCTGATGAGCAAAAAGTGTTTGTCAGCCTTAAAGCAATCTTTTTGGAAAAGAAGTTCCTTGGTGAAGGGACTGTTGCCTCTAAGATCGAACTTGACGAAGTTCGACAGGTGGAAAAACTGACACAAGTTGCTAAACCTGAACTGGATTTGGTTAGATCACATCCGGAGCCCATTGTTCAAGCACCCTTAAGGCGATCTGGTAGAGTACCACGTCAACCGAACCGATACTATGGTTTCTTGGTCCAGGACGGCGATCCTATCAAACTTGATGAAAACGATGAGGATCCGATCACCTACATGGATGCAATGCAGAGACTCGACTCTGAGAAATGGCTGGAGGTCATGAAATCTAAAATAGAGTCCATGAAGGTCAATGATGTGTGGACATTGGTTGACCCACCCGAAGGAGTAAAATCCATAGGGTGTAAGTGGGTCTTCAAGAGGAAGAGGGGCACAGACAGAAAGGTGAAAACCTATAAAGCCCATCAGTTGCCAAGGGATATCGTCAACGTTATGGTATAGACTATGATGAAATATTTTCTCCTGTAGCAATGCTCAAATTCATTCGGATTATACTTGCGATAGCTGCCCATCTGGACTATGAAATCTGGCAAATAGATGTGAAGACAGCTTTCCTAAACAGAGAGCTGGACGAAGAGGTGTATATGATACAACCTGAAGGATTCACATCCAGAGATGAGTCTAAGGTGTGCAGACTACAGAGGTCCATTTATGGACTTAAGCAGGCATCCCGGAGTTGGAACATACGTTTTGATAAAACGATCAAGATGTATGGCTTCGTTAAGAACGGAGAAGAGCCCTGCATTTATAAGTGGGCTAATGGTCTAGTAGTAGTATTTCTTGTATTATATGTGGATGACATTCTATTAATCGAGAATGATGTCCCTGCATTACAGGGAATAAAGATTTGACTGTCGTCACAGTTCTCCATGAAGGATTTGGGAGAAGCTTCCTACATCCTAGGGATGAAGATCTATAAGGATAGATCTAAAAGGTTGCTTGGTTTATCTCAGTCCACGTACATTGATACTATGCTGAAGAGGTTCAGCATGGAGAATTCCAAGAAAGGCTATCTTCTGATAGGCCATGGAATTTCTCTCTCAAAGAGGGATTGTCCGACAACACCTCAAGAGAGAGAGCGTATGGATAGGATTTCATATGCTTCGGCAGTGGGATCTATCATGTACGCCATGACATGTACACGACCAAATGTGGCATACTCACTAGGGGTAGTGAGTAGATACCAATCTGATCCAGGTGAGAATCACTGGAAGATTGTTAAAACCATCCTGAAGTATTTAAGAAATACTAAGGACCAGTGGCTTGTTTATGGTGAATCGGACTTGAGACTTATAGGGTTTACAGACTCTAGTTTCCAGTCTGATCACGATGACAGCAAAAGTGTGTCGAGATTTATTTTTACCCTTAATAGTGGGGCTATCTACTGGAAAAGTTCCAAGCACCACATAGTGGCTGATTCAGTTTGTGAGGTGGAGTATGTCGCTGCATCAGATACTGCCAAAGAAGCAGTGTGGCTGAGAAAATTCATCACCGAGCTCAGAGTAGCACCCTCCCTTGTTGGTCCAGTCCTGCTCTACTGTGACAGCTCTGGAGCCATTGCTCAGGCGAAGGAACCAAAGGCACACCAACGGACGAAGCATATTCTGTGCCGCTACCATCTCATCAGAAAAATTATGGATTGAGGTGACGTCGATCTTCAGAAGATCAACGGGAAGGAGAACCTGGCTGACCCATTCACTAAAGCCATTGCGATGAAGGAGTTCGACAACTACAAGTCGAAGATGGGTATTAGATACTGCACCGATTGGCTTTAGGCCAAGTGGGAGATTATTGGGAATAGTGTCCCAAAGCCAATCGTCAGTCTGTTGATGGTTATGCTCATTTTTGTATTTGTACATGAATTATGAATTAATAAAAATTATTTTGGCATTTTTCATCACAAAATATTTCATCTTCTAATGAACTCCTATGTTGTGATGAAGACCTTAGGACTATTTAGACTCGACAAAGGAGGATTTGTCGTTTAGTCCTTAAATCTGTTCGCGACCAAATGATACGTTGTTACCAAGGACGACAACGTTTATCAAGCATAGGTCATTGTGTGCCATATAGGTTGGTTGTCCTCTTAACCAATGAGTGTGGAGACACTAGTATGGCATACAGGTGAGATGTAAGGGTACATCTGCATTGAACATGACCGACTTCGGAGCTATTTCTGCTGTCAAGATTTGCTCCGATGGAATATGGGTATAAATATCCCTCCGACCTAAGACCGCCACGGTGACTTGCAAGCAACTCACTGCACTTAGGCACTGGACTACCTGAATTTTTAATTCAGTGATGGAAGGCTACTGGGTGTAGTCAAGTACTTGACTTGTTGGTGCGTGTGTCAAGATGGGATTGACCACTCCAGTTTAGGAGCTGTGTACAGTCATATTTCAATTTAGCAAAATCTTGGCCAGGGTAGTCCTTGTGAGGAGTCATAGGACTGTTTGAGTTGAGCACGATTCGGATGATCTGATCAGGGTTGATAGTTTAACCCTGAGTCATCCTAAACACAGGGGTCAAAAGGATGAATTATACAGTAACCATATTCATGTAGGTTCTGAGTGTTGCGATAGTGACTATTCGATCTATCTGAACATCGGATACCATTGCTAGATGGTCACTTCGATTAGTACAGGAATTTGTTCCTGTGCTACCGGCTTAGGTTCGAACCTGTGAGGTCAGACACATTAGAGGTTCCTATCTGATCTGATGGCTAATATAGAATCCTACATGTTTGAGACTCAGTGATCGAGAATCAGGATTCTCTGATCACAAGTTCCACACATTATGGGTACCGGGGTCAAGAGTCCCACTGGTTGGGACTTTTCGATTAGGGTTACATATCGATGAATTCTGATGCCCGATTGCCCATCAGATTTGGACTCAGTATTTATGAGAAGTTTAATTAGTAATTTGATCACTAATTAACTCAATTTGATGGAGTAATTATTTTTGGATCAAGTCCAATTGAATTGGATTCAGTTGGGTTTGACCCGATTAGGTTAAGAGTTGACCTAATCGTCGAGATGGTTGGGTCTTTGATTTGATCAGGGGTTGGGCTTAGTCAATTTCTGATTTGATTAGGATTTTATTGAGCCTAATTAAGCTTAATTAAGTTGGGTTTAAATTAATCTAATTGGACCTAACTTATTTGGTTCAATTAGGTTGGTTTAAATAATTAAACCACCTTGACCCAATCTCCATGCGCCGCCTCACTTCCATTGCACCCATTTGAATTCATGAGAAGGAACTTCTCATGAATTTTTTTCTCACGTCAAGCCCTCTCCACGCCCCACTTTAATGTGCCAAATGAATGGATAAGGATGATTGGTTGGCCATTCAAATTCAAAATAAAGTTTAAATTTGAATGGGCAATAAATCTTTGCACCTTATCCCTTTTTTTACGCTCCATTTATTACATGAGAAAATATTTCTCACGAAATCACTCCATGCATAATTTAAGCCACACCTCATGCCTTTAGTGGATAAGGGATGAGTTGGTGTCCATTTGAATTCAAAATTTGATTTGAATTCAAATGTGCAATTACTCATCTTTATCCTTTCTTTTGGATAAGACGTTTGATGTTGCTATAAAAGGAGGAGAAGAGTGGGGCATGCAAGAAGAAAATTTTTGGAGAAAAATTTTGGGGCATGAGAAGTCTTGTGCATGAGAAAGAAGTCCATATCCTTCCAAGAGAAAAAGAAAGAAAAGAAAGAAAAGTGGGTGCAAGGTTTTCGATGAGTTTCTTAGAGTTTTAGCCTAGGGTTCGAGAAGTGAGAAAGTGAGCTACGAGTGTCGTGAGCCCACAAAATCTTAGGAAGATCTTCAACATCCTCTCAAGCATGTCTGTTGATGATCCAGAGTATCCAAAGAATTGACAGACATCGATCGAAGGAGTTCGATCAGCATCGACCGTCAAAAGGGCTCTACAATGAGCTAGCACTCGTGAGGAGTCGATCAGATCGGAAGCTTCATGTGGACAACCGTAGAGGCCAGACACACTGTGTGGCTGCATCACGATGATCAAAATCTTTCGATGGTGATCTAATTGCGGTGATCTACTACTCGCACAAAGGTATTGTGTTCTAAACACATTACAATAAAGTGTTTATTGTTCAAATTCGAATTTCAAATTTAAATGCATGCATGCTATATATCATATTTAGATCCTAGTGTAGGATAAATTTATGTTAATTAATTAGATTAATTAATATTTTTTCACTGTAAAATTATGATTTTGAAAAAGTTTTAAAATTACCATTTTACCCCTGCACTGAATTTCCCCATACATTCTCACCGAATGTGACCAATTGCAAAGCACATTACTGTTAATAGTAGCTAGCAAAAGGTATGGGTATAAGTATTCCTCCAATTTGAGATTATCACGATGACTTATAAGCAACTTACTATATTTTGATGTCGGACTATCTGAATTTCTAATTCAGTGATAGAAAATTTTTGGATGCAATCAAGTACTTATTAAGTTGGTGCATGAATCAAGATGGGATTGACCCCTCTAAATATGTAGGAGTTAATACATTAGTGTATTTCAATTTAGTAAAACTTTGGCCAAGATAATCCATGTGGTAGATTTAAAAGGTTGAAATACAATGTGGTTGACTATTTTAAGGTTGATAGTTAAACCTTAGGTCACCTTGAGCATTAGGTGAAGGGAAGGAAAACTATTTCTCTTCGGACAACCAGAATTGCATCTAAAATTTTTTTACAAATTTATATGAATAAAAATTAAATTTTTACCTAGATAGCAGTAGAATTAAAGATCAAATCTCCAAAAATCTAGAATCAACCTTCACGGAGGCCTAGAAGTGTAGATCTTTTATTTCGTATGCACGTCAGAAAATGCAGGAAAGTGAGATGAACTCTGATCAAATCACCTTCGCAACCCAATCAAACGAGGGATAAGAGGTGCTGGTGTGATGCCTCACACCAGCAAGGAGGATGCCCAAGAGAGGGCCCATGCCAAGGAGGAAGAGGGCGGCAAGCAAAGGAAGATGCCAAAGGGAGAAGGAAAGGGGATGCCCCTTCTCACGCCTCTCTCTCTCTTTTTCTCTTCCCTCAATCTGATTTTTATTGCTATGCATCCATAGATAAAGACCCTCTCTATTTATAGATAATTTTTATAACCCAATAAGTATAGGACTCCTAATTCAAACATGCTTTAAATCAGTCTAATACTCATGAAAGAAGGAGTCCTACATGAGATAGAATTGCCATCACATATGGCACCCACAATGCATCCATTCCCATACTCACATGGGATGCCTACAATCAGCACCATTGCAGGTGCTGGTCAGCCCAAGGAAGGAGGGAATCTCAATGCAAGTAGGATTCCTAATATCTCATCCTAAAAGGATCCGATTCGAATCCAATTCAAAGCTGGTTCGAAATAATTTCGAAAGACTATCAATCCCAAACTCTTTAGGATTTTTGCACCAAGTCTAACTTAAATTTTGAGCCCAATTAAGTCTAATTAATTCAGATCTAATCTAAAATTAATCAGCACTTAAATTCAATCTCTCATAAGCATCATGGATCATAGTGATAGATGTATGCCTTAGAAGTCAATCTTGACTGACACGTATCTTTTTCTAGGATATATTTTGTACTTGATGGACAGTCTTTATAACCAATCATATCTTATGTACCCATAATTTGTTCTAAAAATTAACAAAGATAATTTTGTATATTCTCAAGGTATTGAGAATTTGAGACATACATTATTAGTGGTTAATTTCTAAATATTTTTGATCGAAGGATCGTCACAGAGGACAGTGATCAATCATTCAAGATCGATGCACGGATCACCTCCCTTTAGGGCAGATAAGTCTCGAATCTGTAGTGTAGAGATACTATGGTGAAAGTGCAAGTGGTTATTAGAGAACAACTTGTACTGAGTATGACCAACATGAAAAATTTTTTGGATGTCTACTCACTCATCAGTGATCTTCTCGATATTGTAGTGGTGTGACTGGTCCTTTGACCTGCGATGTGTTGGCTATTCACAGCAAGGCTACTTAATTTGACTACATGTTCTCTTGATCCCTAGCCATTTGGATCCTTGCTGTATATATTGGCTATTGTAGGTTCAGATTCACTGTTTGAAGTAGGATGCACCTAGATGAAATCTATCGATCTTGGTAAAAAAGGAGAAGTCCTATGTGATTCATAAGACTAAGTTCAAAAAATCTCTGACCAGAGTAAGTGTGAATATTAGAAAAGAGTTTTCATGAGATTCACAGATAAACTCGAGTCGAGCCAATCTAACATATGACTGATGATGGGATTTGATGAGTTCTCTATGACCTCCATCAAGTCGTGACTCATGATAGAAGAATTATATTACACGATAACTGCACCTAGGAGTTTATCTTTTTTATTCTATTGAATTGTCACTATATGTTGCTAGATGTCACTGGTGGATCGTAAGAACTCACTAAGATCGTTTTCGGATCAACGATCTTTGTTGAGGTGAGTTGGAATCGTTTGAGCCCATCAAAAAGAGTTTCGATGATATTGTGATGAAAATTATGGTATGTCTCACTACCAGATAGAATAGAACCTGAGGGGTCACACACAAAAAGAGTATGACCTGATCAAAGGCTTGGATCATATTCAAATTATCAATCAGATTGATAGTTTGAATTTTAGAAACTACTAATTTTTAAGTGTTACAGTTTTGGCAGCTGCTAATTGTTAGCACAAGGACTTAATTATAAATATTATAATTTTTTTAAGACTAATTAAATTATGAATTAAGTTTTAACTAATTTAAATCAAATTTAATTTAATTTAATTTAATTTAATATTAATTGGGTTCAATGAAGGGAAGCATTGAAGGAAAAACTACCTTTTTCCTTGTACGATCTTTCAGATCTAATGAGATCTGGGGCAAAATATTTTTAAAAAAAATTATCCTACTTTATTTTAGGTCTAAGGTCTATTAGATTTAATTCTTATTATCTAATATTTAATATAAAATTAAATCTAAAACTTGAGGATTAGAGAAATACCTCTAGGGTAACTAGATTACCCTGTAGATGATCGCAGCAATGCCTGAGGTTCAAAAATAGCCACGCAGTCGTCTGGCCTCTACCAGTATCCACTCAAGTAGGATCTAGATTGTCTTATCCTTACAAATCTTTGCTCCAAAAATTAGATCTGGATCTGATCTGGAAGATCTTCAAAAGATCTTCTGAAGCTGGAGCAGCAGCTTCTCAACAAATCCCTGCAGCCTTCTGATCAGGGAGCCACCATGCCTTGGACAAGCACCAGATGGATGCCCAACTTCTTGGACATGAAGAGGGGAGAGAGAAGACTAGAGGAGATATAGATAAGTAGAGGGATATCAGGCTTTTACTAGAGATTGAGTAGATTCTCTAAATCCTAGGCATAGACAGGGTTTAAATAGACCCTGCTGCGCCATGCAGTGCCACATCATTCGACCAATCAAAAAATTTTAATTAATTCTAGAAAAAATTTGATTGGTGGAGTGATATTATCTGATCATATCAGATAAAAACCCCACCAAACCCTCCTACTGTTGGCACCAACCTAGATAAATACAGTAAGATTGGCACCCAACAGTTTGAGTCGATCAAGGCATAGAGTCCTCATCTCATGGGACTCTATCCTTGTCCACTTGGGGCGCATGCCCAATCTGATCTTGGTGCCCACTTTGAGGACTAATTTAGTAGGTGGATACTCCATAAAAACTCTCCAATTACCTCTTACCAAGTGGCCTTCAGTTTAAGATCCATAAGTCAATGTTTGACCAATGTCCTAAAATGAAAATGGCAGGTGACAGAAATTGGCAGGTGTTGTCTTAAAGTCATCTCATAAATTAAGACAAGATTTTTTTGAGCTGGATTGGCTCCAATCAGACTGAGAGAAATCTTCTCAAGATTCTCTGGGTGAGTCAAATCACATTTGGCTCAGTCAAGATGAAAAAGATTGCACGAGGAGAAAGTTACGCTCAATCGTGTGCTAGTATGATTTCCTTGAACCTAATTGGATCTAATCCAAATCAATCGAACTGGGCTAGCTCAATTGATGACATCCAAACCCTAACTCTTGTTTGGGTGACCTAATTATGTTCATTTTCATATGGTAATGAGACATGTCATGATCTCATCATCGACATTATCAAAACTCCTTTCGATGGATCAAAACTCTTCTGATTCAGACAATTTAGAATGATCGATCATAAATATCATTCTAATTGCTCTCAAAATTCACCAATGACACCTAGTAGTATATGGTGGCAACCCATCAAAAATGAAGATGAACCTCTCGGTGCAGCTACCTGTGTGATTGAATTCCTCTATTATGAGTCCCGACTGAATTAGGATTAAGGTGAACTCGTCAAACCCAACATCAGTCATATAAATCAATCGATCGATTCGAGTTCGATGTGAAACACCGATGAAAAACTCTTTTCCATTATTTCACTCTGCCATGGCCATGGGCTTACGGACTTAGTCTTTTGATCATCATAGGACTACTCCTCTTATCTACCGACGTTGATAGATCCCATCTTAGTGCGATTTGGTTCCTACAATGAATATGCTACAGCCAATATACACCTCAAGATTTTGAATGGCTAGGAGATCGAGTTATGGTGTAGTCAAACTATAACATATTCAAGGTGAACTATTGATGCACCTCAGGTCAAAGAACTAGATACACAGCTGCAACATCGAGCTAGTCATCAACGAGAAGGTAGACTTCCTTATGACTGCTCGAGGTGGTCACTCTCAGTACTCTCGTTCTCAACGAATACCTGCACTCTTGCTCGGTGTCTCCACACCGTAGACTCAAGACACATCTATCCTAAGAAAGTGATCATACACCAACCTTCTAGATCGATCACCATCCTCGTGATGATCCTATGGTCAGGAGCGGTTTATGAGTTAGTTATGTAAATTCATGCCTTAAATTTTTAACTCTTGAAAATATGAATTAACATTTCTACTAACTCAAAAGATGTATCATAGATATAATGTACATAATGTGATAGTAGAATAATCTTTTTATTCATTTATAGTCAAAATTACAAATTTGCCCTTACATTTGTATAGGAATGTGTCAGCCAATCTGGCTTCTAGGGCACACATCTAACAAGCATGGTGGTTTTAAACATATATTTTTAAAATTTTATAATAGAACATACATAGATTAAATAATTTAATCTACAATGCATGTATAGATCAAATCTAAAACTATCAAACAGGATTCATGACATGAACTAATATGTATGTATGTAAATTTGAAATCTAAAATTCAGCAAGTATAGATCATATCTCTATGTAATTAGATCGTATCTAAATATGAATTGAGCTCAAAACTCTATACCTGAGTATGGATAGCAGATCATCACATCTAAAATTTATGATAGTTGGTTCTTCATGATGCTCGACAGTCGTACACGTGTCCGACCTCTACAGGTATCCAAATGAAGCCCATGTGCTGATCGATGACCCCAGGAGTGCTAGCTCATGAAGACACCATATTTTAGCTGATCTAAGAGGAACATGAAGAAGATAAATAATAAAAAAAAAATTTTATTTTTTATTTTTGGATCCATGCATCAGATCTCTACGATAGAGATCAAGAGAAGAATTTTTTCTTCTCAATTCTTCCACACATAAGAGAGAACCTTTCTCTCTTCCTTTCATACCTTTAAGAAGAACTTTTCTTCTTTAATTTTTTATGATAAAAATTAAATCTAATCTAATTTCTCATACTAAAAATCACATAAAATTTTAAGCTCTAAAAAAATCCAAAAGAGAGACCCAAGAGAAAAACCGCCTTCTCTCTTCTTCTCCTTTTTACTCCTTGAGCTAGAACTCTAGGAAGCCCCAAACATCCAACCAGATTTTTTTGATATTTTTTTTTTAAATTTTTATGTTAAAAATTAAAACTAATCTAATTTTTATTCTAAAAAAAAATAGAAAAAAAATCTGAAAGAAGAACTCCTTCTCTAAGGCTTCACACAAGAAAGGGTCTAGAAAGAAGACCCTTCTTCTTCCTTCTCTTTCTTTCGTTGGGAAGAACTTTTCTTCTCCAATTTTTTGCTATAGAACCAGCAAGAGAAGCCCTCTTCAATGCCTAAGAATCAATAACAAAAGCCTTACAAAATTTCTTCAAAAGAGGTTAGGAAGGAAGCCTAGATGCATGGGATATAGGGCATCCAACTCTTGGACACCCCTCCTTTCTTTTTGGCGACCAAAAGAGGGAGGGATGGCTTCTTTTTTACACGAAAGAGAGAGAAGGATGTGGTACCTTATGTGGGGTGTGAGATATTCCATGGTGAAGAGGAGATGTGGTGTGGAGACTTAAATAGATGGGTGGAGAGAGTTGGTTCAGCCCTATTCCAAATAGGACTCATGAATCTTGGTCAAACTCTAACTAATTTTTGGACTCAATCCTAACTAATTTAGGAATTAGTTATAACAAACTAACTAATTAGGTCCTAGCCCTATTATAAAATCAATTAGGCCCAATTTAATTAGAGAATTAGTTAGATTAAAACCTTATTGATCCAGGAATTGATTCTTAATGGATATCAGAGAAGTTATTGATCAATAAGACTTGATCCAATCAAGTCTATTATCTAATAGGATTTGATCTAATTAAAGTCTATATCAAACTAAATTGAATCTTATTCAACTCAAAATTTGATTTGCATCCCTAAGATTAATTAGAACAAACCCTGTTATCCAATAGGGCTGCATCCAATCAATCCAAAGCAAACCTAACTGAATCTAATTTAATTAGATTTGATCCAATCTTCATTGCTCAATCAAATTGAGCCAATAATGATCAAATTATTAGTTAATTATTTTTTTACTTTATCAATCATTAGTAAATAATTTATTACAACCTTTATAAAAGATTAATCATCAAGCACATTGATAATTAAATCCTTCAACGATTCATAATCGTTGATCAGCCATTTGATCAAATGATACTTTTATATGTGTGACCCCATAGGTTTGAACCTAAGTCGGTAGCATAAGAATAATTTTTGTACTAATCGATGTTACCATCTAGCAATGGTTTTTGATGTTTGGATAGGCCGAATGTATGTCCAGCAACACTTTAGAACCCATGTGGATAATAGTTACCGTATAATTCATCCCTTTGACACTCGATGTTCAAGGATGATTTTGGCTTAAACTATCAACTCAGGATTAGTGGTCTACATTATGTCTCAACCTCAAAAATTCTGTGACTTCTCACTAGGACTACTTTGGCCAAAATTTTGCTGAATTGAAACACAGTGATGCATCATCTTCAATTTTTCTTGGAGTAGTCAATCCTATCTTGACTCACACTCTGACTTCACAAGTATTCGATTGTACCCAAAAACTTTCCATCATTGAGTTAGAAATTTAGATAGTCCGACACTAAAGCACAGTAAGTTGCTTGCAAGTCATCAAAGTAGCCTCAGATCAGAGGGATACATATACCCATATTCTATCAGAATAATTTTAGATAGTAAAGTGCTCCAAAAGTGGTCACCCTTAGTAAAATATACTCCTACAAATCATCCATATACCATACCCATATCATCACATTCTTTGGTTAAGAGGACAACCAACTAATATGGCACACAATGACCTACACTCAATATAATTATCGTTCTTATAATAATTGTATCATTTAATCGTGGGCAACATTTAAGAACCATGGAATAAATCCTCTTTTATCATTTTAGAAGTAGCTCTAAGGACTTTATCATAACATATGAGTTCTATTTAGGAAGATGTATTTCTTATGATGAATCTTGTCAGATAATATTTATCATTTTATAATTTATATATATGCATGGAGTGCAATCACCTACAACCTAGATGATTGGCTTTAGGATATAATTTCCAACATCCAATTATCCAAATCAGATTTGGATTTCAAGCTTGATTAGATTAGGCTTGATAGCTTTTTGAATTTGGCTTGTTTCAAACCCGATTTGAACCTGATTGAGATCCAACTTGAATCAAAAGAATCATGATTCGGAGAGCCCAGGTTTTCTGAGACTCCCTCTCCAATTTTCACATAGATAAGAGAAGGGAGTGCATAAAAATGCACCCCCTTATTCCTTGCACTCGTGATGAGAGGAGGGGTGCCAATGGTTGGCGCCCTATCCTTCTGGGACTCTCTCTTTTTAGGACATCTATCCAAATTTGATTTGAATAGATACCTTATTAAGAGAACCTTCTAATCAGATTAGAAAAGGAGGCATGGGATAGTTTTTGTGCGATAAAAAATTTAAGAAAGGGTGGACATGCGCTAAAAGATTGGCATGCGATTTCTTTTTGGCATACCACTTATTTTCTTCTTTTTTTTCATGCCATTCTTCTCTATTTTGATAAGATCTGATCTTGTCTGCTAAGGGGCATGAAGGCTTTCTTTTTGTGTGACAAAATCTTTTTGGGTCGTGAAGAGTATTGGCGTTAAAGAAAGGGGGCGGCTTCTTTAAGACATGAGAATTGGTTTTCATGAACTACTTCTTTCTTTCTTTCTTACACACCCCAACGCCCTATTCCTTACTTCTTCCACACCCAGATCTGATAGAGATCAGATCTAAGGAGAGAAAAGAGAGAGAAGAAGAGAAGAAGAAGGGTTCTTCTTCTCTTCATGGTGATCTGGTTCAGATCCCATCGGATCTATGCAAAAGAGTTCGCGCAGCGATCTCCTTCTTCGAGATCTAGATCCAAAGATAAGGAGCGAGATCTATAAGGTGCTAGCACATCGATGATCTCAGTGCTCTGATCAAACATCTTCGTGTGGATAGTAGTAGAGGTCAGGCGTGTGAGTGGCTACGATCAGAACCCAGGACATCCATAGGATGTAAGATATTGAGATCCGATCTTCATTTTTGATTTGCTAACCATTGATTTTTTTCAGACTTCAGATCATGGTTGCATGTTCATGTCAAGATCTTTATTATAATTTTTAGATCAAATTTGATACATAAATAAATTAAAAATATTTTTATTTATTTATTTTTACTGCTTTATATTTAGAAAAAATTTTTGAACTACACATACGAAACCATAGCGATTTTCTAATAGTGGTATCAGAGTATAGGTTCTAATACAAATATGAAAACTCTTTAGATCTGAAATCTAATTTATAGAAATCAGATCTGAAGGTTAGTTTGATGATCTACTCATTCTGAAATAAAGTTGTTTTGGCATAATCCTGTTATGCTGAACGGTTGTCCTAGAATGATATAGAACATCGATTAAGGTTAAATCTGAATTTTCTGTATGCTGTAATATGATTACAGGATTATTGTGGATCTAAAATTATTTTTAATCTAAAATAAATCATGAGTTATTCAGATCTATAATTAATTTTAGATCTGAATATATTAATTAAGATTTAATTTGGATCTAGTATGATTGCTAAAATTTTTATTACATGTATAGATTCTATGTTATTGTTCATATGTTTAACATGTGAAAGATAATTAGATTTAATTTTTAATTGATTACATATTTGATGTGTTAGATTAAATTCTTATTAGCTTAGTAATCGAATTAGGATAATCACCATGGCCGTCCGGTCATAAGATAATGAAGGGATTAAAGTCCCTTTCTAGCCCATTCGATGGGTTCTCTCTTATGATGTGTAGAGGTGCCAACTGTGATGTTTTCCATGAAGATAAATAGTGAACTAAAAATTTATATATGATATATATTTTAGATTTAAATCAGATTATGCATATATTTTTATATATTTTAGATCATTAAAAATATTATATTTGATATATTATTTTGACACATGATTTAAAACTTAATTTTTGTAAAATTTTAGATCCAAAATTTTAGATTCTGTTTGCATGAAAAAATGAAACTGTGATTGGTATGCCTATGGAGTTGACTTGATTTTTAATTGGGTCAACTCGAGTGCTTGGTGAGTTGACTTATTTTGTTGGAGTCAACTCAAAACCCTGATAGGTTGGCTCATTTACTGATGAACTGACTCAATTGTGTAGGCTAGGTCTATAGATTTTTATTTGTCTCAGTATTGTGCCGACTCTCTGTGACAAGTCGATTCGTGTATCAGAGCTAGTCGACTCGATTCTACAGACAATCTTATTACATGAGATACAATAAAATTGTTTAGATTAGAAAATATTTCGAGATCTAAACTTAAACCCATGTACATAATATACTTAATTGAGAATTTAAGATTTAAAATTATAGGATTTGAAATTATAAATTTAAGATCTAAATTTTAATGCATAAAATATGAGCTTCAGATATGGGTTGAACAAATTAGGTTTAGAGACTAAACTATAACTAGGACCCTTTCTGATTTTGACCAGTTGATCAAACCTAATCAAGAGTTGATTGGGATTAGGTCAAAGGGATTCAAAATTGAATTTAGTTGTAGTTGGTCAAATTGATTCACATGTGATGTGAATTGATTAAGTCAAGATCAAATTTGTCTCAGCGATTCAAGCCCAGATTTATAGATTAAATTAATTAATTCTAATCAACCAATTTGGTGTCTAAGGTAAGTATTAGATGGTGGTTATTTAATTGGTTCCGTTGTCTGACCTGATCAATTCGTTGGTGTCTAAGAAAAGCGACGGGGGGATCTCCACTCATCTTCACTTACCTAGCCATCTTGGGAGATTATGTTTTATATTAGGTTACTTGTTGATCCAAGTTCACCCATGTCGACTAGATTGGTCAGACATGAAATGTAGTGATCCAAATTAGATTAGTCATTACATCAGATACATGTGACTAATTAGAAGAGACTTGAACCCAAATCTCCTTACAAAAAATTAAGTCTGCTGGTCTTCCACCATTGTAAAGATGTGGGTGTCTTTTTTGGTGTTGATTATTCTCGACTGGTTACAGTGGTTCGATTACATCAAAAAGATATAACCACTCTATTGACATTAGATGCCCCGAGGTAAAGATGGGGTTGGGCCTAATAACTGTTAGGTGAGGGACCCAATGATGGCTTTGCACTTGCTGATGAATGGTGGGTCGGATTTAACTAAGAAATATATCAATAACTATTAGGTGAGGCCACAAGAGTAAGAGATCAAGTCGTTGCAATATGCTTGGAGAAGTATCTAGGCAAAGAATTATCCATGCATTAGTATATGTATCACCAATAACTATTAGATGAGGTACCATATATTGATGGGACTACAGCATCCACTAGAATCACTTATCACGTTAGAATTTTCATTTCTCCACCCGAAGAGTGTGAAAGACTCGAAAAATTAGTGGGAGCCTTTGTTTATTTTTAAAGTTCCTAAAATAAACTATTACAAGTATAATCATTTAATTAAAACTTTACTCTCTATGATTAATTTTTCAGCTTCCAACCCTCTAACTTGAATCCTAAATATCAACCACTTAACCAAAATTAATTATATATTCTGGCTCAAAAATCTAAGAATAGTTCTTAACTTTTAGAAATTAAGTCATATTTTTGACCAGGTTAACCTAATGTCATCAACTTGACCCATCCATAGTCAACGAGCTATACTTGACAAATAGTTGGACATTGACAATTAGGTTGGGTGCTATAAATTGAAATTCATAGTTGATAAAATCTAATGTATACATAAGGATATATAGACTGTCAATGACATGCTGATTCATCTGCAATAGTTGTGAGATGATCAAAGTTGCACAGTGCATGAGATGCATGATGGGCAGTTTGTCCATAATCGATGATCAAGGATATTGAAGAGCTTGAAAGGCTTGACATGATTATGCATAAGAAATTGCTAATGGATTTGATCTTATAATCTCTGATTCATACGAATAGTTTATGAAACTATTATATAAATAAATATTATAGCACCTTAACTGAATTGATCGATATGCTGGTAACTAAGGAACCTTGAAAAGTTCAGAGGTAAATACTTAAGAACCTAAAAAAATATTAACACACCTTTGGAAGGTATGTCGAATTGCTCAAAATTATTCTTACGATTTTTTTTTATTAGACTCTAGTGCATATTATGTACTTTAGTATAGGGTCTAAGGAAGGAAGAGGACTGAGGGAAGGTGAAGTGACTCTTTTGAGTCAGTAATGGTGCAAAAGTTGCACTGAGACCGTGAGCATCTAATCTTGGTGATTATTGTTTGGATTTAATTTTTATCATTTGCATGGTGATGCATTTGTGAAAATTATTTGAACAAATTGTGAATGCCATTAGGTCTGAGATCCAAAGCCAAATAACCTGAAGTATACAGATGGCTCTTTTGGTTAGGTCATGTATGAGAAGAAATAATTTATCGACTTGAGAAAATGGGCCTTTGGGCGCATTGACTATTAAGTCAAATCTAGTCTGTGAATAATCTCTTTGAGGATTAATGATCAACCTATCTTTTGTGGGTCAAAAGGATAGAATCACTGAGATACTTATCCTACTACACATAGATGTGCTTGGCCCAATTGATGAGCCAGACTAGGAGGTTATCACTGCTTCATCACCTTTACCAACGAACAGTCATGGTATAGGTATGTATATGAGATATAAATCTGAAACACTTTGAAAGGTTTAAAGAATTTAGATATGAAGTAGAAAAGATAAATCAAAAATTTTTAAAGGTGCTTCAATTAGATTGAGGATGTAATACTAAATAAGAAATTTATCAATTATCTAAAGAGAATGGCATAATTTCATGATGGAATTCTCTTTGTACATCTCAGCTCAATGGGGTATATGTGAGGAGCAATGATACTATATGACATATAGTCCAGTCGATCATTGACATCACTAATTTAACTATTATTTTTTTAGGAGTAAAATTTTATTTTTGAAATTTAAATTATATTTTCTCTAAAGTTGGTTCACCACACCATATAAGATATGATATGGTGGACAAATTAGAGGATAGGTCTGTAAGAGCTCATTTATGGGATATCCCAAAAGAATTTGGGATGTTATTTTTTTTTCCAGTGGTTCATAATATGATTGTGAGCAATCATACTATTTTCTTGAAAATAGTGGGAGGATAAACTCAAAGAGAAAATTTCTGAAGAATAACGAGTCACAGGACCTATACAATCTTTTTAAGATGAGCTAGTATATGTAGTAAATCCTCCATCTCGTAGATCTAGTAGGATCTCCCATCCTTTAGAAAGATATTTGGTATTCTTACAAAAGATTCAGAGAAAATGTTTCTCGAGGGAGATTGAGAACATAGGGATGTTCCCAATACTTACAATTGTTGGGAAATGTGTCCCAAAAAGCCAATCGTCAAGCTGTTGACGGTTGAGCAACCAAGTATTGTAATTGATTTGTTAATAAATAAAATATGTTTGGCATCTTCATCATAAGCTTTCATCTTCTAATGAACTCTGTTGTTATGATGAAGTCCTTAGGACTATTTAAGTTCGATAAAGAGAGGATTTATCGATTAGTCCTTAAAACTGTTCACGACCAAATGATAAGCTGTTAATAAGGACGACAGCTTCTATCGAGCATAGGTCGCTGTAGGCCATATGGATTGATTATCCTCTTAACCAAAGAGTGTGGAGACACTAGTATGGCATACAGGTGAGATATAAGAGTACATCATCATTGAACGTGATCAACTCCAGAGTATTTTGCTGTCGAGAATGTCTCTGATGGGATATAGGTATAAGTGTCCCTTAGACCTGAGATTGCCTCAGTGACTTGCAAGCAACTCACTGTGCTTTGGTACTGGACTAACTGAATTTCCAATTCAGAGACGGAAGGCTTTTGGGCACAGTCAAGTACTTACGAAGTCAGAATGTGATCGAGATGGGATTGACCACTCCAAGAGTTGGAGAAGAATGAGTCACTGTATTTCAATTTAGCAAAATCTTGACCAGGGTAATCCATCAGATGGATTTGATATTTTGAAATACAATGTGGACAACCTGATCAGAGTTGACAGTTGAACTCTGGGGTGTCCTATGATCATTTTGGTCGAGGGGATGAATTATATGAAAACTATATCCGCAGGGTTCTAAGGATGTTGTTCTACACATTCGACCTATCCGGTCGTCGAGTACCATTGCTAGATGGTCACTTCGATTGGTACAAAAATTTATTTCTGTGCTACCGGCTTAAGTTCGGACCTATGAGGTCACACACATTAGAGTTCATGATCCGATCGGATGGTTGATCAATGATTGAGAATCGTTCTAGGGTTAAATGATCAATACGATTGACATTTAACCCAGTGCAAGTATTACAGGAGGATCGATTAGCAATTTGATTGCTAATTGGCTTAATTTGATTAAGCCAATAGACTGAGATTAAGTTTAATTAAATATAATTTAATTAGATTTAGTTTGGGCTTGATTGGATCAAGTCCAATTGGTTTATTGGATAAGCCAAGTGCAAGGAAAAACTAGTCCTAGTTCAACTAGGACTTGGGTCAATCTAATTTCTAATTTGATTAGAAAATTAAATCAGATTTAAATCTAATTTAATCTGATTAAATTAGGTTCTTAATTAGGTTAAGACCTATTTTAATTAAGTTGATCTAATTTTGGTTTGATTTAGTTTGGGAAACCAAATTAAAACAAGTCATAAGATAGAATCCTAGTAAGACTAGGATTCCACCTTGCGCCACATAAGCCTTCCCCACGCCCTTTCTCTTATTCAACGCCAATCTCCACTTATTTTGTGTGACAAAAGCCCTCTCCCAGGTCTCTCCCACGTTCACAAAAGGTTTCCTCTCTTCTTTCTTACATGGAAGGTGGTTTGGATCAAATCAAAAAGGAATAAATTTGGATTTCGAATTCTATGAGATAGAGTTTTAGAAATCCAAAACTCTTTCAATTTTGCACCGAATTTATCCAAAATTTTTTTGGAATTTTTATGGATTTTAGGGTATATATTGTGTACCCTTTGCTAGTGATCCATATATGAAAATATGGAGGAGGTGCTCAAGAGTTGGGCGCCCCTTAACTTGCCATGTTTGGATAAGCCTTGACTAGGTATTTGACCTAGATAAGTACTCTATCATATCTCTCTGTATAAAATGAGTTTCTTTATGAAATTTTAGATAAAGATAGAGATTTGAGAGACCTTTGTATCATCAAAAAATCAGAGAGAAATACCTTTGGGTCGTGGAGATATAAAAGATGCAAGTTAGGATGTCTAGAGAGAAAAATGAGAAGAAGAAGAGGGTCTTCTTCTAGGGTTGTTTGTTTTCATATCTTTCCTCCCTCCATCTTGAGTTTCCTGAGAGCGTCTCAAATCTGAAACTCCTCCTTCTACTTGTCATCTTTGGAAGAGTCTAAATCAAGAAGGAGGCACCTGATCAACCATCAAAGAAGGATCAGCGCAGTACTAGCATACTGTGCTGATTTCCTGAAGCAGGACTTCTGATCGAGATTCGTGGGCTCGTGTGGATGACTCCTAGAGGCCGGACACGTGTGCAGCTTGCAACATCATCCTTAAGCCCGGATCAGCGAGGTTAGAGCATCTAACTTGCAAGGTAATAGATCTGATCTATTGTTTAATACATACATTAGATGTGGTATAGAAACATGTTGATATGATCAACATGTAGTTCATGCTATATTTATATATTTTAATTTTTGATTTAATACTATGTAATAATCATGTAATAGGATCTTAGATCTAGGGATTCTCTGGTTTTAGAAAATAAATTTTAATTTATTTTAGTCTTCCGCTGTATGATCTTGAAAAAATTTCAAGATCTAACCCTGAAACCCTAGATCTGGTTCCTACAACAATGACATGATATAAGAAATTATGTAGTTATATGAAGGACAGTGGGAGGATCCTATGCTGACATCAGTTATGATGTGTTTATATATAGAATTTTCTTTTCAAAGATCTAGATCAAACATTCTGAAAATAAAGATCTATAGAGATAGATCTTAAAAGGATATCTGATTTTCACAGACATGTACATAGAAGAGGTGCTGAAAGGGTTCCACATTAAAACCTCCAAGAGGGATCTGTTATCCTCTTGGGCATAGGTGTATGCCATGCTATGTACTCGACTTGGTATATCTTACTATAAAAGTCATGAATCGATATTAGTCGAATCTAGGTTAGAAGCATTGGATGGCTGTGAAAATATCCCTAAGTACTTAAGAAGCACTAAGAGATTATTTCTCATCTTTGAAGAAGGGTTAGAACTAAGAGTGGGAGGATATATTGATACTGATGGTAGAATATCTACGTCAGTATGTATTCTTGAGTTATGTTGGTTTGGTATGTTAGAAGGATTCCAGACAATCGAATAATGGAAGCTGAATATGCTGTAGATATGCAGGATGCATTCTAGTTCTTATGATAGTTACAGAACTAGATATCATACCATTGGATGCTATGACATTATACTGCAAAGATAATGGTCCATAGCCCTTGCTAAGGAATCAAGGTCTCACCAGAAGTCCATACACATAGAACAAGGATATATGCGATTATCTCAAGTAAAAATACATAGAGGTACAGAGAGTAGACTTCACATAAATGTGGTAGGCCCAAGTCACTTAGCCAGCAAAACATCGAAGTCTGTCTTCAGAAGATGGAGCTCAGATATATGGCAGATTGGCTTTAGTGCAAGTGGGAGTTTGCTAGATGTGTGCTTTAGAAGCCAATCTTGGCTGACACTTACCTTTCTCTAGGATATATTTTATACTTGATGGGCAGTCTTTATAATCAATCATATCTTATGTGTCCATGATTTATCCTAGAAATTAACAAAGATGATTTTGTATATTCTCAAGGTGTTAAAAATTTGAGACATACATCATTAGTGGTTAATTTCTAAATACTCTCGATCGAAGGATTGTCATAGAAGATAATGATCAATCCATTCAAGAGCGATGCACAGATCACCTCCCTTTAGAGTAGATGAGTCTCGAATCTATGGTGTAAAGATATTAGGGTGAGAGTTTAGGTGGTTGTTAGAGAACAACTTGCACTGAGCGTGACCAATACGAGAAACCACTTGGATGTCTACTCACTCATCAGTAATCTTCTTGATGCTGCAGTGGTGTGACTGATCTTTGACCTATGGTGTGTTGACTATTCGTAGCGAGACTACTTAGTTTGACTATACATTCCCTTGGTCCCTAGCCATTCGGATCCTTACTGTGTATGTTGGTTATTGTAGGTTCAGATTCGCTGTTTGGGGTAGGATGCACCTAGATGGAATCTATCGATTTTAGTAGAAAAGGAGAAGTCCCATGTGATTTGTAAGGCTGAGTTCAAAAAATCTTTGATCAGAATAAGTGTGAATATTGAAAAAGAGTTTTCATGAAATTTACAGATAAACTTAAGTCGAGCCAATCTATTATATGACTGATGATGGGGTTTAATGAGTTCTTCATGACCTTCGTCAAGTCGGGACTCATGATAGAGGGATTGTATCACATGATAACTGCACTTAGGGGTTCATCTTTTCTGTTCTGCTGGATTATCATTATATGTTGCTAAACATCACTGGTGGATCGTGAGAACTCACTAAGATCATTTTCGAATCAAGGATCTTTGTTGAGGTGAGTTGGAATCATTTTAGCCCATCGAAAAGAGTTTCAATGATACTATGATGAAGATTACGGCATGACTTGATCAAAAGCTTAGATCATTTTCAAATTATCAATCAGATTGATAGTTTGAATTTTAGAAACTACAAATTTATAAGTATTACAATTTTAGCAGCTGCTAATTGTTATCACAAAGACTTAATTAAAAATATTATAATTTTTTTGAGATTGATTAAATTATGAATTAAGTCTTAATTAATTTAAATCAGATTTAATTTAATTTAATTAAATTAAATTTAATATTAATTGGGTTCAATTATCCAAATCAGATTTGAATTTTAAACTTGATTGGATCAGGTTTGATAGTTTTTCGAATTCGGCTCGTTTCAGACTCGATTTGAACCCGATTGAGATCCAACGTGAACCAGAAGAATCATGATTCAGAGAGCTTAGGTTCCTTAGGACTCTCTTTAGTTTTCATCATGTGAAAACACACCCCCTTATTCCTTATGCATGTGAAGAGAGGAGGGGTGCCAACTATTGGTGCCCCATCCTTCTAGGACTCTCTCTCTTAAGGACATCTATTCAAATTTGATTTGAATAGATAACTTATCAAGAGAACCTTCTAATCAAATTAGAAAAGGAGATGTGGGATAATTTTTGTGTGATAAAAATTTTAAGAAAGGGTGGACATGCGCTAAAAGATTGGCATGCGATTTCTTTTTGGTGCACCACTTATTTTCTTCTTTTTTTTTTCCACACCATTCTTTAATATTTTGATAAGATCTCATCTTATCTCCTAAGTGGTGTGAAGGCTTTCTTTTTGTGCAACAAAATATTTTTGGGGCATGAAGAGTATTAGCGTTAAAGAATGGGGATGGCTTCTTTAAGACATGAGAATTGGTTTTCATGCGCTACTTCTTTCTTTCTTTCTTACACACCCCAACATCCTATTCCTTACTTCTTGTTAGATGTATGTCCTAGAAGTCAATATGGCTGATATATTATAATAAATTTAGGATATAATTTCATACTTAATACATTGATTTGATCAGTAAAAAGGATAAATTTATTTTCATTTAAGTGTGATGTGTCCTTGAATCATCTATAGAATTAATTTTTGATATATATTTTTAAGATGTTGAGAATTAGAAATATGTATTTAATTTTTAAATATTCCTAATCATAAGATTATCATGAGGATGATGATCGATTCAAAAAGATCGACGCACAGATCGCTTTCTTCGGGATAGATGGGTCTCTAGTCTATAGTGTAGAGATATTGGGTGACGAGTGCAGGTAGTTGTTAGAGAGCAACTAGTATTGAGTGTGATCATACAAAAAATCACTTGGATTTCTACTCGATCATCAGTAATTATCTTGATGCTGTAGTTGTGTGACTGATCTTTTGACCTGAGATGGCACTACTGCTCGCAGTGAGGCTGCTGGAGTTTGATTGATACATAAATATGGATCTTAATGAGCCCTTGTAGTGGATATTGATGACTGTTGATCCAATGTAGGAGTAGGATGTGTATCAAGATGGAATTTATCAACTGTAATAGAAAGGAGTAGTCCTATGAGATTTGAGAAGCAAAGTTTGAGAATTTGTGGCCACAATAGTGTGATTGTTGGAAAAGAGTTTCCATAAAAGTCACAACTAGACTTGAGCTAATCGAATATATCATATAATTGATGTTGAGATTTGATGATTTATTCATGACCTGCCATCTAGTCGGGACTCACGATAGAGGGACTGAATCACACATTAACTACACCTAGAGGTTCATTTCAATTCTATTGGATTGTCACTACATACTGCTAGGTGTCACTGGTGGATTGTGAGAGCTCACTGGGGTTGTTCTGGATCGATAATCTTTGATAAGTTAGAGTAAAATTGTTTCGATCCGTTGAAAAGAGTTTCAATGATACTTTGATAGAGATCATTGTTTATCTCACTACCAAATAGAATTGAACCTATGGGATTACACAACAAAAAGATTATATCTGAAATTAGCAATTGAACTTATGAAGTGTTAATTAGGTTTAGAGAAACCTGATTGTATTCAAGATAACCTTGCTAGCACATGATTGGACCCAATTTTCTCTTTTTATTTAGATTTTTTATTTGATAAGATAATTTAAACTTAATTATCTGTTAATAACCTACATGAATTATATTTATTAGACTCTAATTATTGAGTGTCTAAGATTTTGGATCACATAAATTAAGGGTGCAAGTTCCTAATTAATATTCTTTGATAGTTATTATGGGGCACCACCTTGACTGGATCAAGTTGGGCATGTTCCATGATTAGAGGGCCTTTTGATTTCATATGGGGCATTCCTTGGGTGCAAAAGAGGGTGTGTTTAATTGGGTGTAAGGGCTCCAAGAGTTGGTGCATAATAGGATTCCTAATGTAAGTTAAATAACTTAAGTTACTAGGAAATCTAATACAAGTAGGACTTATATTATGAGATTAAATAGGATTCAATCCTCATACCTATTTAAAGGGATCTCTCCTAAAGTCCCTAGAGCATCCAACCAGCAAGCCCTGCATAAGAAAGAGATCCCCCCATGCCCTCTCTTCCTCTTCCTTTCTTTTCTCCCTTGGCATCCCACACATCCTCCCTTTTGGGACGTCCCACTTTTTTCTCCACGTCCAAGTTGTTGGGTGTCCACTTGCTGTCGGTTCATGGCCTTTGGTAGCAGCACAAGCAAGGAAACAAAGATTAGAGAAGAGGAGAAGAAGAAGATCAAAGAAAGATATCAAGTGTTGATTGCGATCCAGACTTCATTTAGATTCAGCAGGCTGAATTTTCTTAGAAAAAATAATTTAACTTGAAAAGAACTATTCCAGATTGATCTCGAGTGGATACCCATAGAAGTCGGATACTTATGCAGCTAAAAAAAAATTCTTTCTCTTTTAGATCCAGATTTGAAAAAAAAAAATTACGAAACAGGTATGCGATTTGATCACAATATGAATTTCAGCATATGTCAATTTTAGCACATGAACTAGATCCTTGTAGTTTTATATTTTTATGCATACATAATTGAGATTAAAAGTATTTTAATCTTATATTCTATTATAATATTTAGAAAAAAATATTTTAAAACATATTTGCATGCCCCAAATCTCAAATTTCAATAGTGGTATCAGAGCCATGAGTTTCATGTTGCTGAAATTGTTATATATGTTTTGAAAAGAGTTTCAAAATTTGATTTTTTTCTTGATACATGAGATATATAGATAAATTTTTGAATCTAAAATTTAATTTTAGATTTGATTTTAGAACATATAGTTGATATGTGAAAGCATGCATAGATCTGAATTTTGATCTACAATCGTTTCTAGTTCATGATCATATGATATGTAGATGCATGCATAAATCTGAAACTTTTATGATCTGATTTCTAGTTCATATATGAGATATATGATTTCATGTTTAGGTCACAAAAAAAAATTACTTTTAATATGATCCATGATTAGTATATGAGATATATGATATCGTGTACTAGATCTAAATTTTATTTAGATTTAAATTTTATATGCATATATGTGATATATGTTTGTATGTTAAATTCAAAAATTATTTTCATGATTTAAAAACTTAGTTTTGTGCAAAAAATTTAGATCTGAAATTTAATTTTGGAATCTAAAATTTGTGTTTGTGCATGAGGATTTTGGTCATAGAAAAATCAAAATTAGGTCATGTAATGGGATTGCATTTAATGTTTTTGATTTGAATCATATGGGTCTAATTCGATTAAGTAATTGGTCAAATTAAGTCGTGTTGATTAGAGTTAGATCAATTAAGTTAAATGATCTTGCAATTGTTGTGGATCGAATCGATTGAGTCCCATATGTAGAATTGATTAAGGATCTAATTTGGTTCGATGGTTTGAGCCTGATTCACTTAAACTAATCTGTTTGGACCAATTGACCTATTAGTATCTAAGGCAAGTAATTGAGACATGATTATTTAATTAGTTCCGTTCGCTTATCTAGCTAATTTATTGGTGTCTAAGAAAAATAATGGGGAGACCCCCACCGATCTCCACTTACCTAACCAATTTGGAATATTGGGTCTTGAATAAGGTTGCTTAGCGGTTTGATTTAGCCCATACCAATTAGATCAATCATATGATGACTAATTAGATGAGATCTAAACTTAAACCTCTCCGCTAATATTAAGTCCATAGGTCTTTCACCATGGTAGATGTGCGGGCATGCTACCGACATTGATTATTCTCGACTGGTCATAGTGGTTCAGTTGCATCGAACACATACAACCACTCTATTAGCAAAGAGTTGGTCCAAGGTAAGGATGGGGTTGGACCCAATAACTGTTAGGTGAGGGATCCAATGATGGCCTTGCACCTGCTTGTAAATAGTAGATTGGACTTAACTAAGAAGTGTGGGCAATAACTGTTAGGTGAGCCTGTTGGGTTTTAGCCATGCAGCAAAAAAAAATTTAAATTTTAAAACCAAACAAGTCAATAGCTTTAACATATAAAACTATTGAGCCAAAACCCAAATCCTAGAATCACCTTGTCGATGTCGATCAAAACTAAACAAGCATGCAAAAAGAAATAAAATTTGACAGTGTGGCACATTGGGGATCTCTATGAAACTCCAAAGTAGAAGCCCTCCAATGGTGATCCACATGAAAGTTGGCCAAGGTCCTTCCTAATTGGTGCACTACCGCAGCCTTGTCTTCTCAAAAATACTGCCGGCTTCGAACTCAAGGAACGATCACGTCAAAGTTAGTCATCCCCAAACTAGCCATTAGGATCATGTTAAGAAAATACTCTTCAGATATCTTACAACTTAGAATTTAATTTTTGACTCCAACACATGAAAACCAAATCCTAGGGCACACTAGCAACACTTGCTAAATCTCTCACCACTCTTCTTACAAATTTTTCCACTCAATTTTTTCTTGCCTTTTTCTCATATTTTTTTTTCAAAATTTTTTCTCTAATTTACATGCCACTATCTTTGGTTTCCATCTAAAATCCCAGCACTTGAGCCATATGGGACATCCCATATATATAAGGGACCAAGAGATGTGAGATGGGACCAAGGGGCGCCAACCTTTGGTGCTCCACTTTCTCACATGGTGAATAAATTCATTGTGTAGAATTATGGTGCAAGAGAGCCTTCACACAGAAGAACTCTCCCTCTTATGCATGCCATAAAAATTCCATCTTAAATTGGTGATAAATCATTAGAGTTCTGGTTGTGTAATTAAGGCAATGCATTAAGATAAGAGTCTTCATGAAGAAGGACTCTTCATCTTCACACGAATGAGTGGACTGGCAATTATTTTTGGTGTGGCATTTGGTGGGCACAGAGGAGTCCTTCTCCACTTGAAATTCTTTCAAGTTAGATAAGAATCCAATCAAGATATACCCAATCCCATTAGGTCAAAGACAACTGGTCTAGGTTAGCTCAAACACTTTGATCTAAATTAATTTAGGAACTTGGGTTAATACAATGTGCTAGCATATCAAATTAACCCTTAAAATTTATATTAAATTTTAATTAAATTAGATCAAAATCAAATCTCAAAGTATGTGATCCATTGGGTTCTAAATCTATACAGTAGTGAACCAAAACTTTTGACGTAATCCTAATCCGATCAGATTAGGTCACCTAAAGAGTCCTAATCAACTAGGACTCTTCCTAATTGATTTTAGAATTAAACTCTTTTAATTCTGATGAGTCCATAAGTCAAGATTGATATCTAACAATATATTATGACCATCCAAAAGATTTAAAATTTTGGTAGAAAATTATCAAAATACCTTTCAATGGTAAGTTACTATATAATTCAATCTTTCAATCAAACAACATCTCAGATGAGCTGTGGGCATGAAAATATATCAAATCCAATCACTTATCTTTATGTATCTCGATCAGAAAGTGATGATTTAGTTGATGATATATTAATTTTTTTTTTAATTATCATCCTACTTTGGCCAAAGACTTCCAGAATCACCAACCAATGAGATCACATAAGATGTTCGCTCCCTTTATTAGGAGTGTCTGATCTCTTATTGATCACTAACAATCTCCATGCATACTTCACCACATCCAGAACACCCCATACAAGGATCAAAGAACCAAGTTAGAAGGTGAACCAAAATATGGATCCATGTAGATAAAATACCATGGTGATCTCAGGTCAAACGATCACTTACACAACTCCCACTAGAGAATCATCAGTTGACATATAAATAAGACTCCATCTGATGTTCTCTTATAGATCTATTCAATGAACACATTCTCTAATAAGCACCCATATCCTTGTATTGGTGTCACCACACAAGTAGTTGTGAGATCAACCATCCTTATTTTTGAGCATACATAGGACATGTCAGTCTTATCGGTATCATTGATTTCTGACTTAATAAAATAATGACTTAGAATATTTTAGATCATGGCTATCAAGGATTTAGGTCTCATTAATATGATCTCATCATGGCCCTAAAAGTATTGTCTGGACCTATGGGGTTCATCATAATCTTAAAACAATAAGATGTAGTATATAATAACTCAAAAATATCTATTTTATTAATAATATAAATGTCAATTGCATAAGTCTGAAAGATAAATTATAGAAAATATCCTATCGCATCCCATATGCGATTGACTTGTAGGACATTATTCTTTCAATCTTTCACTTGCACTAAAGTCAATCACCCCTATACTTGATATCCATGCTATCAAGGTGGTGGTCAAATTGCTGCATTGACAAGGCCTTAGTGAATGGGTGGCTATATTATTCTTGGTGTCAACTCACTCCATGATTATATCGCATCTTTCGACTATCTCTCGATGAGGTAGAACCATCTTAGGATATGCTTAGATTTATGATGAGACCTTGGTTCTTTAGCTTGAGCAACTACCTCAGTATTACATAATAAAAGAGCACTGGTTGTTTAATCCCTGGAACCACACCTAATTTTGTGATGAATTTTTTCATCCAGACGGCCTCCTTAGCAACCTCACTTACAGCAATATACTCAGCCTCAGTGACCGAGTCAGTAACAATTTGCTGTTTGAAACTTTTCCAACTTACTACACCAACAAACAGAGTGAACACATATCCAGATATAGATTTGCTATCATTTGGATCAGATTGAAAATTAAAATCAATATAACCTTCTAGTTTTAAATCAGATTCACCATATATTAAAAAAATATCTCTAGTCCTCAAGTACTTGAGTATATTTTTCGTAATTTTCTAATGATCCTCTCCGAGATCAGTCTGAAATCTGCTTATAATGCCCAAGACATAAGCCCATCAGGCCTGGTACATAACATAGTATACATAATTGATCCTACAGTCGAAGCATAAGGAATAGAACTCATTCTATTTCTTTCTTCAGGTATCTTAGGAGACATCTTCTTAGAGAATTATATGTCATGACCTATGGGCAAGTAAACTCTTTTACTTCCCTCCATATTGAACCTCTTCAATATAAGGTCAATGTACCTAGACTGGGACAAGCCTAGCATCCTTTTTGATCTATCCCTATAGATCTTTATACCTAGTATATAGGATGCCTCACCCAAGTCTTTCATGAAAAACTTTTATGATAGCCATATCTTGATCAATTGTAATATCGAGATATCATTCTCAATGAGAAGTATGTCGTCCACATACAAGATCAAAAAGATAATAGCACTTTCACTAGTCTTCTTATACACACAAGGTTCATCCACATTTTTGATGAAACCAAACGATTTGACTATCTCATCAAAATGGATGTTCCAGCTTCTCGATACTTATTTTAATCCATAAATAGATCTATTCAGCTTGCATACTTGATTTGCTCTTTCACTAGAGACAAATCTCTCTGATTGAGTCATATTGACTTCTTTCTCAAGATTTTCATTGAGGAAGACAGTCTTGACATCTATCTGCTAGATCTCATAGTCATGATATGCTATAATAGTAAGCAATATCCGAATAGACTTGAGCATGGCTACCGATGAAATGGTCTCTTCATAATTAGCATCTTATTTTTGTTTGAAATCTTTTGCCACCAACCTGATCTTATAGGTCTCTACCTGGCCATCTACTCCAATCTTCTTTTTGAAGACCCATTTGCAGCCTATTGGGGTCACTCCCTTAGGCACATCAACCAAAGTCCAAACTTGGTTGGTATATATGGAGTCTATTTCGGATGTCATGATATTGAGCCATTTGTCAAAGTCACTACTCATGACAGCTTTCGAATAGGTCGTGAGATCATCATTCTCAATGATGTGGGATGTGTTATCATTCTCAATGATAAACTCATACTGAGTGGTACAATACGCACTTTACTTGACCTTCGGAGAGGAGGTGTGTGAAGTGACTGTTCCTCAACAATGGGCACATCTGGTTGAGAATAATTTTGTGAATCTTGGATGGGTTGTAGGTTTTGAACTTCCTTTAGTTCAACAGACTTTTCACTGCCTCCTTCTTGGATAAATTTTTTTTCATGAAAATGGTATGCCTACCAACAAATACCTTTTGTTGAGTAGGATTGTAGAAGTAGTAACCTATACTCTCTTTAGGATAACCTATAAATCTATATTTTTTTGATCTAGTATCCAGCTTATGTCCATCAATATTTTTTATATAAATTGGGCAACTCCAAATCTTAAAATACTTAAGATTGGATCTTTTTTCTTTTCATATTTCATATGAAGTGCTAGAAATAGATTTAGAAGGTACTTTATTTAAGACATACGCTGCGGCCTCGAGAGTATATCCCCAGAAGGATATCGAAAGATCTATGAAACATATCATGGATTGCACCATATCTAATAGAGTGCGATTCCTCCTTTCCATAATTTCATTTAATTATGAAGTATAAGGAGGTATCTATTAAGAGAGTATTTTATTTTATTTTAAATAATAAAAAAATATACTAGATAAGTATTCTTCTCCTCGATCAGATCAAAGAGCTTTAATACTTTTACCAGTTTGTTTCTTAACTATTCTTTAATACTCTTTAAATTTATCAAAGGCTTCAGAATTGTATTTCATTAAATATACACATATCCAAATCTAGACCTATCATCAGTAAATGTGATGAAGTAAGAGTATCCACCTCTGGCTTGAGTCGATATTGGACCACAAACATCAGTATATACAAGGTCTAATATATCACTTGCCCTTTCTCCATATCCAGTAATGAGAGTCTTGGTCATTTTTCTTATGAGACAAGATTCATAAGTTTTATATAATTCATAATCATAAGGATCAAAGAAATTATCTTTGTATAACTTGTTAATTTTTGACTCATTTATATGACCAAGTCGGCAGTGCCAGAGGTAAGTAACATTCACATCCTCTCTTTCTTTTCTTCATATTATCAATATGAAGTACATTATCATTAAGTATAAGAAACAAAAGACCATTATCAATAAAAGTATTTCCATAATATTTGTTAGAAAAATATATAGAACAACTATTGTTCTTTATTTTTATTTCAAAATCTTGTTTCAATAACAAAGATACAGAAATAATATTTTTAAAAATATTAGGGATATTAATAACAGGTCTTTAGTTTCAAAATTTTGCTCGAAGGTAACTTTAAAATTTTGGTTCCTATGGCTTCAGCCTAAATGGACTCTCCACTAGCATCAAACAGCTTGAAGTCACCTTTATTCAGACTCTTTATCTTTTATAAACCCTGCAATGATTTGTAAAGGGTAAACTATAGGCGGTATCTAATACCCAAGAATCTGAGAATGAAGTATTTAATGATAAGTTAGTTTGTATCATATACAAACCTTTAGCAACATTTGTCAGTTTCATGGTTGCAAGGTATTCTTTGTAATTTCTCTTCCAGTGGCCCTCCTTGCCATAGTGATAGCAAGTACCTTTGACGGAGATCTTCTTCACCTTCTTCTTGGAGATGCCAGCCTTAGGATTTATTTTTTTCTTAAAATCCTTCTTGTCTTTCTTCTTGTTGATCTTATCGACAAGAAGTATTGGAGACTTTTCATCCTTGAAATAGCTCTCTGCTATTTTCAACATGTTCAGCAGCTCTAGCAGGTTGATGTTTAGTTTGTTCATATGATAATTTATAACAAATTGAGAAAATGAGTCAGGGAGGGACTGCAAGATCAAATCCTGGCTCAGTTCACCATCCATGGCAAAGTCTAGTTGTCCCAGATGAGTGATCAAATCAATCATCTTCAGGATATATGTTTGCAAAGAGGTGCTTTCAGTCATGCGGGCACGGAACAACTGCTTTGATATCTTATATCGAGCAGCTCGATTTTGTTCTCCATATAACTCCTTAAGATTAAGGAGTATAGAGGAAACATCCATATCCTCATGCTACCTCTGAAGCTTGTTGCTCATGGAGGCAAGCATAATGTATTTGACAGTCACACTATCCTCTTTCCACATCTTGTATGTGGCCCTTTCCTCCTTGAAAGCATCTTCCCTAAGTGAATTTGGTGCAGGTGTTGGAAAATGTATCCCAAAGCCAATCATTAGCCTGTTGATGGTTGTACTATTTGATGTAATTATATATGAATTAATTAATAAAATATTTATGTGATATTTTTTATCATAAGCTTGTACATCTTCTGTTGGGAATAGTATCCCAAAGTCAATCGTCAGCCTGTTGACGGTTGTGCTCTTTCTTGTATTAGTATATGAATTATAAATTTAATAAAAGTTATTTTGGTATTTTTTATCATAAATTGTTTCATCTTCTAATGAACTCTTGTGTTGTGGTGAAGTCCTTAGGACTATTTAGACTCGACAAAGGAGGATTTGTTGTATAGTTCTTAAACCTGTTCACGATCAAATGATACGTTGTTATCAAGGACAACAACATTTATCAAGCATAGGTCGTTGTGTGTCATATGGGTTGGTTGTCCTCTTAACCAAAGAGTGTGGAGACACTGGTATGGCATACAGGTGAGATGTAAGGGTACATCTGCACTGAATGTGACCAACTCCGAAGCTTTTTCTGCTGTCAAGATTTGCTCCGATGGGATATGGGTATAACTGTCCCTCCGACCTGAGACTGCCACAGTGACTTGCAAGCAACTCACTGCACTTAGACACTGAACTACCTGAATTTTTAATTCAATGACGGAAGGCTGCTAGGTGTAGTCAAGTACTTGACTTGTTGGTGCGTGCATCAAGATGGGATTGACCACTCCAGTTCAGGAGCTGTGTACAGTCATATTTCAATTTAGCAAAATCTTGATCAGGGTAGTCCTAGTGAGGAGTCACAGGACTATTTGAGTTGAGCACGATTTGGATGATCTGATCAGGGTTGACAGTTTAACCCTGAGTCGTCCTATACACAGGGGTCAAAAGGGATGAATTATACAGTAACCATATTCGTGTAGTTTCTGAATGTTGCGATTATGACTATTCGACCTATCCAGACATCGGGTATCATTGCTAGATGGTCACTTTGATTAATACAGGAATTGGTTCTTGTGCTACCGACTTAGGTTCGAACTTGCGGGTCACACACATTAGAGGTTCCTATCTGATCTGATGGCTGGTGAAGAGTCCCACTGGATTGGGACTCTTCAACCAAGAGTCCTAATACTTGGGAACTCTGAGTCCTACGTGTCTGGAACTCTGTGATCGAGAATCAGGATTCTCTAATTATGATTTCCACACATTTTGGATACCGAGGTCAAGAGTCCCACTGGTTTGGGATTCGATCAGGATTTCAAATCGATGGACTTTGATGCCCGATTGCCCATTGAATTTGGATTCAATATTTATGAGAGGTTTAATTAGTAATTTGATCACTAATTAACTCAATTTGATTAAGTAATTATTTTTGGATCAAGTCTAATTGAATTGGATTCAGTTGGGTTTGACCCGATTAGGTTAAGAGTTGACCTAATCGCCGAGGTGTTTTGGTCCCTGATTTGATCAGGGGTTGGACTTAGTCAATTCTTAATTTGATTAAGATTTTATTGATCCTAATTAAGCCTAATTATGTTGGGTTTAACTTAGTCTAATTGTGCCTAACCTATTTTGATAAACTTGGTTCAATTAGATTGGTTTAATATTTGAAACCACCTTGACTTATCTCCCTGCGCCACCTCACCTCACCTGCACCTATTTGAATTCATGAAAAATAAGTTCTCATGAATTTTCTCCCACATAGAAGCCTTCCCACACCCTCCCTTGTGTGCCACTTGTGTGGATAATGATAAGGTTGGTTGGCCATTCAAATTCAAATAATGTTTGAATTGGAATGGGCAACTAATCCATGCGCCACCTTATCCTTTTATTCCACCCATTCTCTACACGAAAAAAAGTTTCTCGTGTAAATTCTCCATGCACAAAGAACCCACACCCCTTCTCTTCTCATGCCTTGAGTGGATAAGGATAGGTTGGTTGGCATTTGAATTCAAATTCGATTTGAATTCAAGTGAGTAACCACCTAGCTTTATCCTCTCACATGGTGAAAACACTGAAAAGATGCAGTCTTGCACCATTTTAAAATGAGAGAGAAGGTGGGACATGCACATATCTGATCTGAGAGAAAAAGGATGGTGTTAGAAAGGCCTTCTGCATGAGAAAAGAAAAGAAAAGAAGGAAACAGAAAGGGCATAGGGTTTTTTTGAGAGTACCCTAGGGTTTCTGCCTAGGGTTCAGAAAGTGAGAAGGTGAGCTACGAGTATCGTGAGTCCACCAAACTTCAGGAAGAGCTTCATCAACCTCTCTACTATCTTTGCTGATAATCCAGAGCATTTGAGGAATCGACAGATACCGATCGAAGGAGTTCGATCAGCATCAGCCGTTGAAAGGGTTCTGCAACGAACTAGCATTCGTGAGGAGCCGATCAGACCAGGAGCTTCGTGTGGATGATCCACGGAGGCCAGACATATTGTGTGGCTGTATTGCAATAATCAGACCTTCTCGATGGTGATCAGACTGCAGCGAAAGACTACCTGCACGAAGGTAATGTGTTCTTAACACATAACAGTAAAACATTTACTGTAGAAGTTTAAATTTTAAATTTAAATGCATTCTATATATATCATATTTAGATCTTTGTATAGGGTTAATACATATTAATTAATTAGATTAATTAATAATTTTTACTGTAAAATTATAATTTTGAAAAATTTTTAAAATTATCATTTTATCCCTGCACTAAAATTCACCACAAATAAAATTTCAAATTTGAAATTCAAAATTTAAATTCAAAATTTGAAATTTAAAAATTTGAAATTTGAAATTTGTTGGAAATTTAAAATTCAAAATTTAAAATTTAAATTTTGAAATTTAAAATTTGAAATTGGTATATTTAGATATACTTGATCCAAGTAGCAAGTAGTCTAATTGGGTTGGTTGCCATGGTCATCTGGTCATAGGAGAAAAGTAGGGTTTAAAGGCCCTTTCCTCCCATTCAATGGGGTTCTCCTATGGCAGTAGGGGTGCCGAGCGATTATATCCCATGCAGATGAAGCAGCGAAAGGATTTAATTGTAAAGATTCAATTGTAAAATTTATCATGAATATGTTAGATTAGATCTAAAGGAATATTCATGATTTATTTTGATTGAGTTATTTTCTATTATGTAATTAGCAATAGGATTGCTGTTTATGAAATGTACGGATCAGTTTGTAAAATGAGTCAACACATTTGATGAACAGAAAATAAAATCTTTCAAATTTAAAAATTATTTTCGAAATGCCAAACCCTGACCCATCAGCCCAAATACTTAATTAAAAGAATTAAGTGTTGTCTAGTTGGTCTAGAATTATGAATTAAGACCTAAGATAATTGCATAAACTTGTGGGTCAATGGGTTAGATGGATTAGGTTCATAATTGGGTTAGACCTAAGATTAGCTTAAAAAAATGGACTAAATTAGAGTAATTGATCAAATCTAATCAAAAATTGAATTAGATTAGGTCGAAGACACTCTAGACTCAACCCCAATAGTTGTAGTTGAATGGGTCCATGTCTTTAACTAAACCAAGATGGACTTAATTCATGGCTACGTGGTGGAACCTTATTTACTAAGTTGATTAAATTAAAACTAATGAACCGGTTGGTGTCTAAGGTAAGTTCGGCAGTCTGACCAGTGGTTTTTAACTGGGAGCTACTCGCATTGATTTGATCTCTGATGAGTTAATGGCATATCCCTTCCACTGATCTCACTTACCTAGCCAACCTGGTGAGTTAGGTTTTGATTAGATCACTTGGTGATTAGGGCTCACCCATGTCATTAGGTAAATCAGTGTGACTGATTTAGGTGCTCCTAATACCGGCTTTAATTAAATCTTTTTTAATCTGACTTGGTGAAGTCAGTGGGAGGATTGAAATTGGCTGGTTAATTTCTTCTCTTCTATCCTTTAATAAAATCCTCAAAAATTATTAGGTCCCTAAAAATGATTAAGTTATAGTGATAACTAAGTCATAGCCTCCCATTAAGTGAGTGATAATGAGTCCATTAGTTTAATAATCACTGGAGGCCCAAAGGCCTGGTGCTTATTGACTAATGGAATTATCATTCATAATATGATCATTTGGTTGAGTCTTTCTGATGGTGGTCAGGTTAGCCGGCCAAAGTCGGGCCTGATCATTCATTGGTCAGATTCACCAAATCAAGTCATGTTAATGGTTGGACCTAACTAGATCTTTTCAGTGGAGGCCAAAGCCTACTGATTAGGTTTTAGGGCAAAAATTAATTACTAAAAGTTGTTTAGAGAAATAACTGGTTATGAACCTACCCATATCTGCACATGGGTTGACCAACCAAAGTTGGGCTCGTGTGTAGTCTGTGTGGATTCTAGTATCCACTAAGGAATTAAAGTAATTCCTCGAATTGGAGGTTGAGGCTACCAGTTCGTAAAAATAATGAGAGAAACTTTAGACTAAAGTCCAAGCCTTTAGTATTAATAATTTATGTACTAATAAAGGTCTGATTTTTTTTTTATGCAGCTATGGCCACTACCCTGTCGCTTCGATCATTATTAGATAATGACAAGCTCATGGGACCTAATTTCGATAGCTAGTATTGAAAATTGAAAATCATCCTTGAGTATGAACGGATCCTTTATGTAGTAACAGATCCGGCACCTGAGGAGCCAGCCTCGAATGCTAGAGAGACGGTCCGAGATCCTTATCAGAAGTGGCTCAATGACCATACCACCATTCGGTGCATAATGCTGGCGGCAATGAATGATGAGTTCAGCCGTAGGTTCGAGAACGTCCAGCCGTAGGAGATGCTTCAAATGTTGAACGACTCCTTTGGCATGCCTGACGACGTTGAAAGGCACAAAACTAGTTGTGCTATTTTCAATGCTCAGATGAGGGATGGAGCCCCAGTCACTGATCATGTACTGTACATGATCGAAATGATTGAGAACCTAAGTAAACTGGGCTTTCCCTTGCACGAGCAGGTCGATAATGATGCGATCCTTAATTCTTTGCCCAAGTCTTTCCTCTCCTTCCTTACTCATTTTCAGATGACAAAATCTGCAGTGAACTACCATGGCTTGTTGGGGTTGCTGCAGAACATTGAGAAGGACCACCAGCTCCATAAGGAGTCGGTGAATATTGTGGGAGGGTCTTCTTCTGGTTGTCGACCCTTTAAGAAAGAGAAGAAGAATAATAAGAAGGTGCAGCCGCATACAGGGACGTCTGCACAGGGTCAGACCAAGAAGCGCAAGCTTGACTAGAGCCAGGCAGAGTGCTTCTTTTGCAAGAAGCAGGGGTACTGGAAGAGGAACTATCCTCTATACATTGCCTCCCTAGACTCGAACAGGCCGAAGAAGAAGCAAGGTAATTATATGATAACACCTTACAACTTTTTCATTTATGATACTACTACTTGGGTATTGGATACCGGAAGCCCTTATCATATCTATAATTTGATGCAGGGTCTGCAGGTTAGTAGGAGATTTGATGAAGGCGATGTGGGAAAATTCAGTGCAGGGGTAAAATGGTAATTTTAAAATTTATTCAAAATCACTATTTTATAGTAGAAATTATTAATTAATCTTATTAATTAACATAAATTTACCCTACACTAGGATCTAAATATGATATATAGCATGCATTCATTTAAATTCAAAATTCAAATGCGAACAGTAAACACTTTACTGTAATGTGTTCAGAACACAATACCTTTGTGCGGGTAGTAGATCGCTGCAATCTGATCACCGTTGGGAGAGTCTGATCATCGTGACATAGTCACACAGCTTGTCTGACCTCTGTGGATCATCCACATGAAGCTCCCGATCTGATCGACTCCTCACGAGTGCTAGCTCGTTGTAGAGCCCTTTTGACGGCCGATGCTAATCGAACTCCTTCGATCGATGTCTGTCGATTCTTCGGATGCTTTGGATCATCGACAGACGTGCTTGAGAGGATGTTGAAGATCTCTCTGAGATTTTATGAGCTCACGATACTCATAGCTCACTTTCTCACTTCCCAAACCCCAGGCTAAAACTCTAGGAAACTCACCGAAAACCTTGCACCCACTTTTCTTTCTTTTTTTTCTTTTTCTCTTGGAAGGATATGGACTTCCTTCTCACGCATAAGACTTCTCACATCCCAAAATTTTTCTCCAAAAATCTTCTTCTTGCACGCCCCACTCTTCTCCTCCTTTTATAACAATGTCAAACATCTTATCCAAAAGAAGGATAAAGATGAGTAATTGCACATTTGAATTCAAATCAAATTTTGAATTCAAATGGACACCAACTCATCCCTTATCCACTAAAGGCATGAGGTGTGGCTTAAATTGTGCATGGAGTGATTTCATGAGAAACCTTTTCTCATGTAATAAATGGAGCGTAAAAAAAGGGATAAGGTGCAAAGATTGATTGCCCATTCAAATTCAAACTTTATTTTGAATTTGAATGGCCAACCAATCATCCTTATCCATTCATATGGCACATTAAAGTGGGGTGTGGAGAGGGCTTGGCGTGAGGAAAAAATTTATGAGAAGTTCCTTCTCATGAATTCAAATGGGTGCAATGGAAGTGAGGTGGCGCATGGAGATTGGGTCAAGATGGTTTAATTATTTAAACCAACCTAATTGAACCAAATAAGTTAGGTCCAATTAGACTAATTTAAATCCAACTAAATTAGGCTTAATTAGGCTCAATAAAATCCTAATCAAATCAGGAATTGATTAAGCCCAACCCCTGATCAAATCAGGGACCAAACCATCTCGACGATTAGGTCAACTCTTAACCTAATTAGGTCAAACCCAACTGAATCCAATTCAATTTGACTTGATCCAAAAATAATTACTCAATCAAATTAAGTTAATTAATGATCAAATCACTAATTAAACCTATCATTAATACTGAGTCCAAATTCGATGGGCAATCAGGCATCATAATTCATCGATATGTAACCCTAATCGAAAAGTCCCAACCAGTGGGACTCTTGACCCCGGTATCCATAATGTGTGGAACTCATGATCAGAGAATTCTGATTCTCGATCACTGAGTCCCAAATATGTAGGATTCTACATCAGCCATCAGATCAGATAGGAACCTCTAATGTGTGTGACCCCGCAGGTTCGAACCTAAGCCGGTAGCACAGGAACCAATTCCTATACTAATCGAAGTGACCATCTAGCAATGGTACCTGACATCCGAATAGGTCGAAGAGTCACAATCGTAACACTCAGAACCTACATGAATATGGTTACTGTATAATTCATCCTTTTGACCCCTGTGTTTAGGATGACTCAGGGTTAAACTGTCAACCCTGATCAGATCATCCGAATCGTGCTCAACTCAAACAGTCCTGTGACTCCTCACAAGGACTATCCTGACCAAGGTTTTACTAAATTGAAACACGACTGTACACAGCTCCTAAACTAGAGTGGTCAATCCCATCTTGACACACGCATTGACAAGTCAAGTACTTGACTACACCCAACAGCCTTCCGTCACTGAATTAGAAATTCAGGTAGTCCCGTGCTTAAGTGCAGTGAGTTGCTTGCAAGTCACCGTGGTGGTCTCAGATCGGAGGGATATTTATATCCATATTCCATCGGAGTAAATCTTGACAGCAGAAATAGCTCCGAAATCGATCACATTCAGTGCAGATGTACCCTTACATCTCACCTGTATGCCATACCAGTATCTCCACACTCATTGGTTAAGAGGACAACCAACCTATATGGCACACAATGACCTATGCTTGATAAATGTTGTCGTCCTTGGTAACAATGTATCATTTGGTCGCGAACAGATTTAAGGACTAAATGACAAATCCTCCTTTGTCGAGTTTAAATAGTTCTAAGGACTTCACCACAACATAGGAGTTCATTAGAAGATGAAATATTTTGTGATGAAAAATACCAAAATAATTTTTATTAATTCATAATTCATGTACAAATATAAAAATGAGCACAACCGTCAACAGGCTGATGATTGGCTTTGGGATACTATTCCCAACAAGCGAGAGGTTCCTAAATGTTGGAGATGAAAGCAAAGTTCCAGTTTTAGCTTTAGGAATCATGAACCTTGTAATCAACTCTCGTAATGTAATTCTGAGTGAATGTCACTATTATCCAAGTTTATTATTAAATATTATTTCTGTAGGCCTTTTGGCCATGTACAGTTATGAATTTTTAATAAAAAAAAATATTTACAATATCATTTTGAATGGTGTTACAATGTTTGTTGAATAACTAATTAAAGAAATTTACTTACTATCACAGCCTGTTAATATGGTTCAAACCTCCGATAAATGCCCTAAAATGGATAATATGTCAGAAGTCTACCTTTGGCACTGTAGGCTAGGTCATATCAATAAGAACAGGATAAACAAGTTGGCTCAAGAAGAAATTCTTGAAGTTGGTGATTGTGAATCACTTCCAACCTGTGAGTCCTGTCTTCTTGGAAAGATGACCAAATCACCTTTTACTAGAAAAGGTAAGCGAGCCAATGAACTCTTGGATCTGATACATTCTGATATATGTGGACCCATGAGCTCAATTGCAAGAGGTGGATATTTCTACTTCATAACCTTCACAGACGACCTATCGAGGTATGGGTATGTCTACTTAATGAAGCATAAGTCAGAGTCATTTGAAATGTTCAAACTATTTCAAAATGAGGTAGAAAAATAAATTGGAAAATGTATTAAAACTCTTCGATCTGATCGAGGAGGTGAATACCTTTCCAATGAGTTTCTGACATATCTTGGGGAGAATGGGATTCTCTCTCAATGGACTCCTCCTGGAACACCACAGCATAATGGTGTGTCTGAAAGGAGGAATCGGACCTTGTTGGACATGGTTCGATCCATGATGGGGTTTGCTGGTCTGCCGATCTACCTCTGGGGATATGCGCTTGAATCAGTTTATTACCTTCTAAATAGGGTTTCGAGTAAGTCTGTAACCAAAACACCATATGAGATATGGATAGGACGTAAGCCAGTACTCTCGCACCTTAGGGTTTGGGGGTGTCCGGCTTATGTTAAACATTTAATTACGGACAAGCTTGGACCTAGGTCTGACAAGTGTTATTTCATAGGGAACCCAAAAGAGATCAAAGGATATTATTTCTATCTAGCTGATGAGCAAAAGGTGTTTGTCAGCCTTAAGGCAATTTTTTTGGAAAAGGAGTTCCTTGGTGAAGGGACTGTTGCCTCTAAGGTCGAACTTGAGGAAGTTCGACAGGTGGAAAAATTGACACAACTTGCTAAACCTGAACCGGATTTGGTTAGATCAGATCCGGAGCCCATTGTTCCTGCACCCTTAAGGTGGTCTGGTAGAGTACCATGTCAACCGGATAGATACTATGGTTTCTTGGTCCAGGACAGCAATCCTGTCGAACTTGATGAAAACGATGAGGATCCGATCACCTACATGGATGCAATGCAGAGACCTGACTCTGAGAAATGGCTAGAGGCCATGAAATCCGAAATGGAGTCCATGAAGGTCAACAATGTGTGGACATTGGTTGACCCACCTGAAGGAGTAAAATCCATAGGGTGTAAGTGGGTCTTCAAGAGGAAGAGGGGCACAGATGGAAAGATGGAGACCTATAAAGCCCATCTGGTTGTCAAGGGATATCGTCAATGCTATGGTATAGATTATGACGAGATATTTTCTCCTGTGGCAATGCTCAAATCCATTCGGATTATGCTTGCGATAGCTGCCCATCTGGACTATGAAATCTGGCAGATGGATGTGAAGACAGCTTTCCTAAACGGAGAGCTGGATGAAGAGGTGTATATGATACAATCTGAAGGGTTCATATCCACAGATGAGTCTAAGGTGTGCAGGCTACAGAGGTCTATTTATGGACTTAAGTAGGCATCCCAGAGTTGGAACATACGTTTTGATAGGATGATCAAGATGTATGGCTTCATTAAGAATGGAGAAGAGCCCTGCATTTATAAGTGGGCTAATTGTCCAGTAGTGGTATTTCTTGTATTGTATGTGGATGACATTCTCTTAATCGAGAATGATGTCCCTGCATTATAGGGAATAAAGATTTGGTTGTCGTCACAGTTCTCCATGAAGGATCTGGGAGAAGCTTCCTACATCCTAGGGATGAGGATCTATAGAAATAGATCTAAAAGGTTGCTTGACTTATCCCAGTCCACGTATATTGATACTATGCTGAAGAGGTTCAGTATGGAGAATTTCAAGAAAGGCTATCTACCGATAGGCCATGGAATTTTTCTCTCGAAGAGGAATTGTCCGACAACACCTCAAGAGAGAGAACGTATGGATAGAATTCTATATGCTTCGGCAGTGGGATCTATCATATACGCCATGACATATACACGATCAGATGTGGCATACTCACTAGGGGTAGTGAGTAGATACCAATCAGATCTAGGGGAGAATCATTGGAAGGTTGTTAAAACCATCCTGAAGTATTTAAGAAATACTAAGGACCAGTGGCTTGTTTATGGTGAATCGGACTTGAGACTTATAGGGTTTACAGACTCTAATTTTTATTCTGATCATGATGACAGCAAGAGTGTGTCGAAATTTATTTTTACCCTTAATGGTGGGACAGTCTGCTGGAAGAGTTTCAAGCAGCAAACTATGGTTGATTTAGCTTACGAGGCAGAGTATGTCGTTGCATCAGATGCTGCCAAAGAAGCGATCTAGCTGAGGAAATTTCTCTCCGAGCTCAGAGTAGCACCCTCCCTTGTTGGTCCAGTTCTGCTCTACTGTGACAGCTCTGGAGCCATAGCTCAGGTGAAGGAATCGAAAGCACACCAGCGGATGAAACATATTCTGTGCCGCTACCATCTTATTCGAAAAATCATGGATAGAGGTGACGTCGACCATCAGAAGATTGATGGGAAGGAGAACCTGGCCGACCCATTCACTAAAGCCATTACGGTGAAGGAGTTCGACAACATCAAGTCGAAGATGGGTATTAGATACTGTACCGATTGGCTTTAGACCAAGTGGGAGATTGTTGGGAATAGTGTCCTAAAGTCAATCATCAGTCTGTTGATGGTTGTGCACTTTCTTATATTAGTATATGAATTATAAATTTAATAAAAGTTATTTTAGTATTTTTCATCACAAATTATTTCATCTTCTAATGAACTCCTATGTTGTGGTGAAGTCCTTAGGACTATTTAGACTCGACAAAGGAGGATTTGTCATTTAGTTCTTAAACCTGTTCGCGACCAAATGATACGTTGTTATCAAGGACAACAATATTTATCAAGCATAGGTCATTGCGTGCCATATGGATTGGTTGTCCTCTTAACCGAGTGTGGAGACACTGGTATGGCATACATGTGAGATGTAAGGGTATGTCTGCACTGAACGTGACCAACTTCGGAGCTTTTTCTGCTGTCAAGATTTGCTCCGATGGGATATGGGTATAACTGTCACTCCGACCTAAGACTGCCATAGTGACTTGCAAGCAACTCACTGCACTTAGGCACTGGACTACCTGAATTTCTAATTCAGTGACGGAATGATACTGGGTGTAGTCAAGTACTTGACTTGTCGGTGCATGTGTCAAGATGAGATTGACCACTCCAGTTCAGGAGCTGTGTAAAAAATCAGTGCAGGGGTAAAATGGTAATTTTAAAATTTTTGAAAATCACTATTTTACAGTAAAAATTATTAATTAATTTAATTAATTAATAAGAATTTATCCTACACTAGGATCTAAATATGATATATAGCATGCATGTATTTAAATTTGAAATTCGAATTTGAACAGTAAACACTTTACTGTAATGTGTTCAGAACACAATACCTTTGTGCGGGTAGAAGATTGCCATAATCTGATCACCATCGGGAGAGTCTGATCATCACGATGCAGCCACACAGTGTGTCTGACCTCTACGGATCATCCACACGAAGCTCCCAGTCTGATCGACTCCTTACGAGTGCTAGCTCGTTGTAGTGCCCTTTCGACGGTCGATGCTGATCGAACTCCTTCGATCGATGTATGTCGATTCTTCAGATGCTTTGAATCATCAGCAAACGTGCTTGAGAGGATGTTGAAAATCTTCCTAAAATTTGGACTCACGACACTCGTAGCTCACCTTCTCACTTTTCGAACTTCAGGCTGAAACCCTGAAGAATTCACTGAAACCCTGCGCACACATTTTCTTTCTTTTCTTTCTTTTTCTCTCAGAAGGATATTGACCTTCACCTTGCACACAAGGATTCCTCACGCCCAAATTTTCTCTCCAAAATTTTTGTTTTTACATGCCCTACTCTTCTCCTCCTTTTAAAATAATGTCAAACGTCTTATCCACGTGAGAGGATAAAGATGAGTAATTGCACATTTGAATTCAAATGGAAACCAATTTATCCCTATCCACTAAGGGCGTGAGAAGAGAAGGGTGTGGCTTAATTTATGCATGAGTGATTTTATGAGAAACATTTTCTCATGTAATAAATGGAGCGTTAAAAGAGGATAAGGTCAAGGCGCTAAGATTGGTTGCTCATTCAAATTCAAACTTTATTTTGAATTTGAATGGCCAACCAATCATCCTTATCCACTCATATGATGCATTAAAGTAGGGCATGAGGAGGGCTTTGCGTGAGGAGAAATTCATGAGAACTTTCTTCTCGTGAATTCAAATGGGCGCAGTGGAAGTGAGGTGGCGCAGGGAGAATGGGTCAAGGTGGTTTCATTATTTAAACCAACCTAATTGAACCAAATAAGTTAGGCCCAACTATACTAATTTAAATCCAATTTAATTAGGCTTAATTAGGCTCAATAAAATTCTAATCAAATCAGAAATTGATTAAGCCCAACCCCTGATCAAATCAGGGACCAAACCATCTTGACGATTAGGTCAACTCTTAACCTAATCGGGTCAAACCCAACTGAATCCAATTCAATTGGACTTGATCCAAAATTAATTACTCAATTAAATTGAGTTAATTAATGATCAAATCACTAATTAAATCTCTCATAAATATTGAGTCCAAATTCGATGGGTAATCGGGCATCAGAATTCATCGATATGTAACCCTGATCGAAGAGTCCCAAACCAGTGAGACTCTTGACCTTGGTACCCAAAATATGTGGAATTCATGATCAGAGAATCCTGATTCTCGATCATAGAATCCCAGACATGAAGAACTCTTCACCAGCTATCAGATCAGATAGGAACCTCTAATGTGTGTGACCCCACAGGTTCGAACCTAAGCTGGTAGCACAGGAATCAATTCCTGTACTAATCAAAATGACCATCTAGCAATGGTACCCGATGATCGGATAGGTCGAATAGTCACAATCACAACACTCAGAACCTACGTGAATATGGTTACTGTATAATTCATCCTTTTGACCTCGTGTTTAGGATGACTCAGGGTTAAACTGTCAACCCTGATTAGATCATCCGAATCGTACTCAACTCAAACAGTCCTGTGACTCCTCACAAAGACTACCTTGGCCAAGGTTTTGCTAAATTGAAACACAACTGTACACAGCTCCTAAACTGGAGTGATCAATCCCATCTTGACACACGCACCGACAAGTCGAGTACTTGACTACACCCAGCAGCCTTCCGTCACTGAATTAGAAATTCAGGTAGTCCAGTGCCTAAGTGCAGTGAGTTACTTGCAAATCACCATGGTGGTCTTAGGTCGGAGGGATATTTATACCCATATTTCATCGGAGTAAATCTTGACAGCAGAAATAGCTCCGGAGTCGGTCACGTTCAGTGCAGATGTATCCTTACATCTCACTTGTATGCCATACCAGTGTCTCCACACTCATTGGTTAAGAGGACAACCATCCTATATGGCACACGACGATCTATGCTTGATAAATATTGTCATCCTTGGTAACAATGTATCATTTGGTCGCGAACAGATTTAAGGACTAAATGACAAATCCTCCTTTGTCGAGTCTAAATTGTCCTAAGGACTTCACCACAACATAGGAGTTCATTAGAAGATGAAATATTTTGTGATGAAAAAATATCAAAATAATTTTTATTAATTCATATTTCATGTACATATACAGAAATGAGCACAATCGTCAACAGGCTGACGATTGGCTTTGGGACACTATTCCCAACAATCTCCCACTTGGCCTAAAGCTAATCGGTATAGTATCTAATACCCATCTTCGACTTGTAGTCGTCTAACTCCTTCACCGCAATGGCTTTAGTGAATGGGTCGGCCAGGTTCTTTTTTCCGTCGATCTTCTGAAGGTTGACATCACCTCGATCCATAATTTTTTGGATGAGATGGTAGCTGTGCAGAATATGCTTCGTCCGCTGGTGTGCCTTGGGTTCTTTCGCCTGAGCAATGGCTCCAGAGCTGTCACAGTAGAGCAGAACTGGACCAACAAGGGAGGGTGCTACTCTGAGCTCGGTGATGAATTTTCTCAGCCACACCGCTTCTTTGGCAGCATCTAATGCAACGACATACTCTGCCTCGCAAACTGAATCAGCCACTGTGTGTTAAATGAAACTCTTCCAGCAGATAGCCCCACCATTAAGGATAAAAATAAATCCCGACACACTTTTGCTGTCATCATGATCAGACTGAAAACTAGAGTTTGTAAACCCTATAAGTCTCAAGTTCGATTCACCATAAACAAGCCACTGGTCCTTAGTATTTCTTAAATACTTCAGGATGGTTTTAACAACCATCCAGTGATTCTCCCCTGGATCATATTGGTATCTACTCACTACCCCTAGTGAGTATGCCACATCTGGTCATGTACATGTCATGGCATACATGATAGATCCCACTACCGAAGCATATGGAATCCTACCCATACGCTCTCTCTCTTGAGGCGTTGTCGGACAATCCCCCTTCGAGAGAGAAATTTCATGGCCTATCGGTAGATAGCCTTTCTTGAAATTCTCCATGCTGAACCTCTTCAACATAGTATCTATGTACGTAGATTGGGATAAATCAAGCAACCTTTTAGATCTATCCCTATAGATTCTCATCCCTAAGATGTAGAAAGCTTCTCCTAGATCCTTCATGGAGAACTATGATGACAGCCAAATCTTTATTTCCTGTAATGCAGGGATATCATTCTCCATTAAGAGAATGTCATCCACATACAATACAAGAAATACTACTACTGGACCATTAGCCCACTTATAAATGAAGGGCTCTTCTCCGTTCTTAACGAAGCCATACATCTTGATCGTCCTATCAAAACGTACGTTCCAACTCCGGGATGCCTGCTTAAGTCCATAAATGGACCTCTGTAGTCTGCACACCTTAGACTCATCTGTGGATGTGAATCCTTTAGGTTGTATCATATACACCTCTTCGTCCAGCTCTTCGTTTAGGAAAGTTGTCTTCACATCCATCTGCCAGATTTCATAGTCCAGATGGGCAGCTATCGCAAGCATAATCCTAAAGGATTTGAGCATTGCCACAGGAGAAAACGTCTCATCATAGTCTATACCATAACGTTGACGATATCCCTTGGCAACCAGACGGGCTTTATAGGTTTCTACCTTTCCATCTGCGCCCCTCTTCCTCTTGAAGACCCACTTACACCCTATGGGTTTTACTCCTTTGGGTGGGTCAACCAATGTCCATACATCGTTGACCTTCATGGACTCCATTTCAAATTTCATGGCCTCTAGCCATTTCTCAGAGTCAGGTCTCTGCATTGCATCCATGTAGGTGATCGGATCCTCATCATTTTCATCAAGTTCGATAGGATCGTCGTCCCGGACCAAGAAACCATAGTATCTATCCGGTTGATGTGGTACTCTACCAGATCGCCTTAAGGGTGCTTGAACAATGGGCTCCGGATCTGATCTAATCAAATTTGGTTCAGGTTCAGCAACTTGCATCAGATTTTCTACCTGTCGAATTTCGTCAAGTTCGACCTTAGAGGCAACAGTCCCTTCACCAAGGAACTCCCTTTCCAAAAAGATTGCCTTAAGGCTGACAAACACTTTTTGCTCATCAGCTAGGTAGAAGTAATACCCTTTGGTCTCTTTTGGATACCCTATAAAATTACACTTGTCAGACCTAGGTCCAAGCTTGTCCGTAATTAAATGTTTAACATAAATCGGACACCCTCAAACCCTAAGGTGTGAGAGTACTGGCTTACATCCTATCCATATCTCATATGGCATTTTGGTTACAGACTTACTCGGAACCCTATTTAGAAGGTAACAAGCCTATTCGAGCACATATCCCCAAAGGGAGATCGACAGACCAGCAAACCTTATCATGGATCGAATCATGTCCAACAAAGTCCGATTCCTCCTTTCAGACACACCATTATGCTATGGTGTTCTAGGAGGGGTCCACTGAGAGAGAATCCCATTCTCCTCAAGATATGTCAGAAAATTATTGAAAAGGTATTCACCTCCTCGATCAGATCGAAGAGTTTTAATACACTTTTCAGTATATTTTTCTAGCTCATTTCGGAATAGTTTGAACATTTCAAATGACTCTGACTTATGCTTCATTAAATAGACATACCCATACCTCGATAGGTCATCTATGAAGGTTATGAAATAGAAATATCCACCTCTTGCACTTGAGCTCATAGGTCCACATACATCAGCATGTACCAGAGCCAAGAGTTCACTGGCTCGCTCACCTTTTCCAATAAAAGGTGACTTTGTCATTTTACCAAGAAGACAGGACTCATAGGTTGGAAGTGATTCATAATCACCTACTTCAAGAATTCCTTCTTGAGCCAACCTGTTTATCCTATTCTTATTGATATGACCTAGCCTACAGTGCCAAAGGTAGACTTCCGACACATTATCTATTCTAGGGTATTTACCAGAGGTTTGAACCATATTAATAGGTTGTGATAGAAAGTAAATTCTATTATTAAGTTGTCCAACAAACATTGTAACACCATTCAAAATGATATTACAAATATTTTCTTTTATTAAAAATTGATAACTGTTCATGGCCAAAAAGCCTACAGAAATAATATTTAATAAAAAGCTTGGACAATAGTGACATTCACTCAGAATTATATTTCGAGAATTGATTACAAGGTTCATGATTCATAATGCTAGAACTGGAACTTTGCTTCCATCTCTAACGTTCAGGAATCTTTTGCCTTCATCAAATCTCCTACTGACCTGCAGACCCTGCATCGAATTGCAAATATGATAAGGACTTCCGGTATCCAATACCCAGGCAGTAGTATCACAAATGAAAAAGTTGCAAGGTGTTATCATATAAGTACCTTGCTTCTTCTTCGGCCTGTTCGGATCCAGTAAGGCAATGTATAGAGGACAGTTCCTCTTCTAGTGCCCCTGCTTCTTGCAAAAGAAGCACTCCGCCTGGCTCTGGTTGGGCTTGCGCTTCTTGGTCTGACCCTGTGCAGACATCCCAGCATGCGGCTGCACCTTCTTATTCTTCTTCTTCTTGTTCTTCTTTCCTTTCTTAAAGGGTCGACGACCAGAAGAAGACCCTCCCACAATATTTACCGACTCCTTATGGAGCTGGTGGTCCTTCTCAAAGTTCTGCAGCAACCCCAACAAACCGTGGTTGTTCACTACAGGCTTTGTCATTCGAAAATGAGTAAAGAAGGGAAGGTAGGACTTGGGCAGAGAATTAAGGATCGCATCCTTACCGAGCTGCTCGTGCAGGGGAAAGCCTAGTTTACTTAAGTGCTCAATCATTTCGATCATGTACAGTACATGATCAGTGACTGAAGCTCCATCCCTCATCCGAGCATTGAAAATGGCACAACTAGTTTTGTGCCTTTCAACGTCGTCAGGTATGCCAAAGGAGTCGTTCAACATTTGAAGCATCTCCTGTGGTTGGGCATTCTCGAACCTGCGGCTGAACTCATCATTCATTGCCGCCAGCATAATGCACCGAACGATGGTGCGATCGTTGAGCCACTTCTGGTAAGTGTCTCGGACCACCCCTCTAGCATTCGGAGCTGGCTCCTCAGGTGCCGGATCCGTTACTACATAAAGGATCCGCTCATGCTCAAGGATGATTTTTAATTTTCGATACCAGCTATCGAAATTAGATCTCATGAGCTTGTCATTATCTAATAATGATCGGAGCGAAAGGGTAGTGGCCATAGCTGCATAAAGGAAAACCAGACCTATATTAGTACATAAATTATTAATACTAAAGACTTGAACTTTAGTCTAAAGTTTCTCCCAGTATTTTTTATGAATTGGTAGCCTCAACCTTCAATTCGAGGAATTACTTTAATTCCTTAGTGGGTACTAGAATCCACATAGACTACACATGAGCCCAACTTTGGTTGGTCAACCCATGTGCATCTATGGGTAGGTTCATAACCAGTTGTTTCTCTAAACAACTTCTAATAATTGATTTTGCCCCTGAACCTAATCAGTAGGCTTTGGCCTCCACTGAAAAGATCTGGTTAGGTCCAACCATTAACATGATTTGATTTGGTGAATCGAACCAATAAATGATCAGGCCCGACTTTGGCCGACCAACCTGACCACCATCAAAAAAACTCAAACCAAATTATCATACTATGAATGATAATTTCATTAGTCAATAAGCACCAGGCCTTTGGGCCTCCAATGATTATTAAACTAATGGACTCATTATCACTCACTTAATGGGAGGCTATGACTTAGTTATCAATATAACTTAATCATTTTTAGGATCTAATAATTTTTTTAAGGATTTTATTAAAGAATAGATGAGAAGAAAATATCTAGCCAATTTCAATCCTCCCACTGACTTCACCAAGTCAGATTAAAAAAGAATTTACTTAAAGCTGGCATTAGGAGCACCTAAATCAGTCAAACTAATTTACCTAATGACATGGGTGAGCCCTAATCACCAAGTGATCTAATCAAAACCTAATTCACCAGGTTGGCCAGGTA